>NC_140595.1:458020712-458136712 GCF_964204655.1 Triturus cristatus | reverse complement strand
TTGTCATCAGTAAGACTGTTAGCGCTCTAGTTGTTCGTGTAGAACACTCTGGGACATTCTGTCATTGGGCTATACTTGGACTACATCTTGGTGATATTTGGACTACATTTGGGCTCTTTTGTCTCTGGTGGCCATCTTGGGAGATTTATTTGTTATGAAGTTTCATAATTTCCTCATTTACTGCAGTCTCCTCAGTAGGAAATAATTTCAGTTTTTTACCTTGGTTCCATCAAGAAGGCATTCAGATGTGTCACACATTTGCCATAAATTCTGAATGTTAGCACTCTAGTTGCTCATTAGATCACTGTAGTAAAGCTACTGCTCACCAGGGAAGTCTGCTGCTGGTATTCAAAGGGCATGTTTCAGTCTGCATGTCAGAATTTTTTTATGAAATAGAAGATTTGAGAAGTCAAAATGTGCCCTAATTTTTCTTTCTGCAGCACTAATCATAATTTCTATGGCAAAATGAACCCCCTCATTTTGTTCCTTTGTAAATTAAATGTTTTAAGTGTTACCACTTTATTCCAATCAAGATGGCTTCAGGTGTGCCATACTTTTGTCATAAGTAAGACTGTTAGCGCTCTAGTTGTTCGTTAGAACACTCTGGGACATTCTGTCATTGGGCTATACTTGGGCTACATCTGGGTGATATTTGGACTACATTTGGGCTCTTTTGTCTCTGGTGGCCATTTTGGGAGACTTATTTGATATGAAGTTTCCTAATTTCCTCATTTACTACAGTCTCCTCAGTAGGAAATACTTTCAGTGTTTTACTTTGATTCAATCAAGAAGGCATTCAGATGTGTCACACATTTGCCATAAATTCAGAATGTTAGCACTCTAGTTGCTTATTAGATCATTGTAGTAAAGCTACTGCTCACCAGGGAAGTCTGCTGCTGGTATTGAAAGTGCATGTTTCAGTCTGCATGTCAGAATTTTTTAATGAAATAGAAGAGAATTTGAGAAGTCACTCAAAATGTGCCCTAATTTTTTTTCTGCAGCACCAATCATACTTTCTATGGCGACATGAACCCCCTCATTTTGTTCCTTTTTAAATTAAATGTTTTAAGAGTTACCACTTTATTCCAATCAAGATGGCTTCAGGTGTGCAATACGTTTGTCATAAGTAGGACTGTTAGCGCTCTAGGTGTTCTTTAGAACACTCTGGGAAGCTGCAGTAGAACACAAAGGAATCAACTGACAGTCTCTGCCCTTGTTGGATGTACATGTTTTACTGAGAATGTCAGACTTCATTCTCACATGACTCAGAAAGATAATGTGAATTTACAGAAAATATGCTCTCAGTTTAGCTTAGAGATCACCTTCCAAACCTCTGTGGGAAAAGCATGAGAACATAGTTTTCTCTCAAACATGATTCATGATATCACAGCAGAAGGCTTTTTCACATGGTAAAATCACCTTAGAACACACCACAATCCCTAAAATGAGTATGGTACCATCAACAAATGATTTATAATGTAACTAAAGTCTTAAAACCTTCTATTAACTGCAATGCTTTTTAATGAGGTGCTATCATGTATATTGGTCCCAAGATGGATGCCAACACTTCTTGGATGAAGTACTTACAGCCAATCAGATCTCACAATGAGATGTGTGGTTAGGCTCCGCCCAGATACATCTATCTTTTTAACTCTAATTTTCTCAGGAACTACTGAACGGATTTACACCATTTAAGCAAAAGGCATGAGTCTGAACTGAGGACTACCTCTTTGCCAAATTTGGTGTAATTCCGTTCAGCAGTTCGGGCTGTAGCTGCGTCAACAGGTCCTATGGGAAAATGCATGGGGAAAATGCGTTTTGGGACCCCCCTTTTTTCTCGGGCACGTTTGACGAATCACCATGAAATTTCCAGGATAGGAGCGGACCGGAGCTGGCCAAAAGTTTCGAAAATTTCGCGAAGGATCGTCAATCGGTGCCAACGTTATTCCAAATAGAATGTTGCGGATTTCCTATGGAAAATAGGTCCTAACTATAACTACCTACTGACGACTGCCAGTAGGTAATAAAGTTCATGACCATGTCATGAGTGATGTAATATGTGACGTCATCAGCAGTGGATTGCGGGCGCGCGAGTTATAGTTAGCTGAACTAACTATAACGGGGGAATTTCATTGGTTTTTTATGAGTAAAATGTCCAGCTAACTATAACATGTGTGAAACCTATGGTTTTTTCAGTGAATTTGTAAGGTTTTTTAAATGCTATTTCCTAACTATAACGTGTGTGAAACCTATGGTTTTTTCAGTGAATTTGCAAGGTTTTTGAAATGCTAATTCCTAACTATAACGTGTGAAACCTATGGTTTTTTCAGTGCATTTCAAAGGTTTTTGTAAATGCTAATTTTAGAATTTTTTAATATATTTTTTATATATTTCTTTTACAAAAATTTCCCTATATATACATTTATAAATTATCTGTATCCTTTAATTTTGTTTGGGTCATTTTTTTTGTTACTTTGAATTTGGATAAAGTTGAACAGCATAGTTAATATCTTCTATTAACTTATGTCCACTTTATTTCTTTTTTTTTTCTATAAATTTTTAGGGTGCACGCACTGAGCGCGAACCTAGTACGTTTGCGTACGTTTTTCATGTATGCAGGCGTACGTCATCTACGCAGCGCGCACCTAGTACGCATGCGTACGTTTTTTGTGTACGCATGCGTACATTATATACGTACGCATACGTACGTTTTAGTACGCGCTCGCAGCACGCACCCAGTACGCATGTGTACGTATGCTTGCGTGCGTCGTACGTGCTCCGCGCGCTACACTCGCGCATACGCGCAGAGTACGCGCGCTGACGTTCGCGCATGCGCGTGTGCTGCGTATGCGCGTTACTTATGCGCATAATACTTATGCGCATGCGCGCGTACGCGTTTGCGCATGCGTAATTGCACCGTGCGTGCTCTGAGCTTGCTCCGTGCGCGCACCTCGGATTATGTGATTAATAAAACAACACTTTTAATTGGTTTTCATTAGTTTCAGATTGTTTCAACACCACACCCAATCCCCTCATGGCAAGTCATGTGATCAAGAATCATCACTTTTCATTGGTTCAAAGTACTTTCAGTTCCAGATTCTTCCAAAACTACACCCACTCCCCTCATTATTAGTTCTGATTCCCTTGGAGAAGGAGCTGCTCTGTTTTTGTGAGACAATGGCAGAGCACCAGCCACCTTCTGAGAGTGAGCAGGACACTCTTGAGAGACAGAGGCAGAGGAAGCAGAAAGACTCCTTTATATGGCAGTTTTTCACTTTTCCTGAGGGACAAAAGAAGGTGAATGCACCAAAGGTCACCTGCATACTTTTTCACCGCATCTTGTCACGTGGGAATGCTAATAAGAAGTACTCTTTTAGTATTCACACAATGATGAGGCACGTTGAGAAAATGCATCCTGTGACTTTTTGGCAAGCTTCTGGAGCAAACCCTCCACCTGCTCAGCCGACGACATCTGCACTAGCTCAGCCAAGCACATCTTTGGCAGCTCAGCCGAGCACTTCTTCTGCGATGGTGCCTTCACCTTCTTACACACCTCTGGATATTCGTCCTTGTTTTGGGAGGATGAGTACACGTTGCATGGATTGTGCTACTCTTATTACTATGGGTGAGAGCAGTGTTGATCTCATTCAGAGAAAATTTGAGGAGCACCCTTGCACTAGGCCATAGTTTTGTTATTTTTTTTTTTCGTTTTTCTCTTCCTCTGTCCCTACATTAACTCAAGGGCTCTTTTCAGAGCCACCTAAAATCTAAACACAAAAACTTGTTTTTTGAATCTATTTGTCAATTTTTTTGGGGGGGTGCGCGCACCCTGCGCGCACCCAATGACGTTTTTTTAAAAAATAAATAATTTTTTTCTACTTTAGTAAACCTTCAGGGACTCCCTGACAAAGAGAGGGGAGTGGCAAAGTAATTAAAAAAGAGATGGTGTACATTTCACAGATGAAGGGAAGAGAGTCTTCCTACTAAACTTTAAACTCTGCATCAGTACTTACGTATAGGTACCCTAAACCTATCAAAAAAGATAATAGCTCATTTTAGTGCTGCGTTTGAATTGGCTGTATTTACAAGGAGAGGAAAAGACACACAGAGTGGCTTATCCTCTCCTTGTAAATATGGAGGAGCACCCTGCGCCACTAGTACGTCAAGAAAAGTGACGTAGTGGTGGCGCAGGTGGCTTGTAAATCTGCCCCAGAGATGTTAAGGAAGTTAAGGGTAAAACAGACAAACAGAGAGTGACAGATACAGAGACAGAAAGCAAACAACTGAGAAGGAGTAAGGCAGTTAAAAAGACTAAGACATATGGATACAGAGAAAGAAACATGGATGAAAAATTAGTGATGGAGGTAGTAAAGGTAGGGGAGTAGTAGAGAAGGATTGAGAGAGTTACAAAAGAGTAGTAAAGCAGGAAGAGAGAGTGAGAAGAGAAATGAGAAAAGCTGAGTAAGGAGAGGTGAAGAAAAGGAAGCATGAAACGAAAGCAGGGACACATACAGATATGTTAAACTTATCTGACCATCAAAGTAACTTATTTAGAAATAAATGTTTTTTTTATTTGCAAGGAAACTGAATTACATTTTCTAAATTTTCTTTCTAGTTCTGAAAAAAAGAAAAAAAGTATTAATATTCAACAATACATTTTATTAAACAGTACATGTTTTTTCAAATTTAGCAAAGCAATTTTTGGCCCTTTTTTGCTGTTTTCAGAATGTTTTTCACTGAAAATAGTGAAATCAATTGTATTCATCATTTAACAGCGGGCAAAAAAAAAAACAATCTGAAAGATTGTTTAAAAAAGCCCCAAATGTATCCTCACTAAAACATACCTTAATAGAAATGTCAAAAATACCTTTTAAGTACATTAACAATTTTCAAGAAATAACATCTGTAAACCTTGTTGCAAAAGAACATTTTCCAAAATAATATCTGTCAAAGAAGTCCAAATTGTTTGTTTTACCTTTCCTTGAGGCCAAATGGTAAGTTTAAAATCCTTTTTGAGTGAAATATCCAATTTTAATCCGTTAAAATTTAAATAATGCTTTCTTCCGATGCTGATTTTAGTATTTAAAATTTGGGTTTCAGAAAAATTAAGTAACAATTGGGTAAATCATAAAGCAAACGTTGCTTGAAAATCAATTGAGAATCATTACACAGTGTCCATCCTTTTTCACATTTAAGATAAACTGTGTAATGACCAGAAATTATAGAAGGACCGTCATGAAAAATTATTGCAACTGCTGCAAAAGTTTTTCCAGATATAGATAATTGATTACCAACAAACTTCTTTAGTAAAGTTTCCAATTTTGTTCCATCAGCTCTACAACGTTGTACCATTAAAATTACATACTGTCCATATTTCCTTAAAAATAACGTTGATAACATTTCAGATTTACATTCAGAACATTCCATGTTGTGATTAGCATCTTTAACTAATTTACTAAAAGTCACTGTTTTACTCTCTGGTAATGGTAAATATATGAACCTTTCAGAATCAACATTAGTACTGCTTGTGTTCATACAGTTATCACAACAATGTTCCCATTTATAAGAGACACCAAATACATTTTCTACTTC
The DNA here is from genome assembly GCF_964204655.1 of Triturus cristatus. NCBI lineage: Eukaryota > Metazoa > Chordata > Amphibia > Caudata > Salamandridae > Triturus > Triturus cristatus. The sequence goes on along the minus strand of NC_140595.1, from coordinate 458,131,120 downwards.
TACCCCTTCATCTTCCAGTACCATCAGGATATACATCAAGAATTCCTGTGCATCTTGCTGGACATTTTGTGTAAACTGTGTACATCCAGAACATACATCTAAAAGATTTCTAACATCAGAAGCACTTTCTATTTTAGTTTTATCATTACTCAGCTTCTCATAAAGGAGACTCAGCAAAGAACAGAATCTTTTTTCATGATTTAGTATTATCTGCTCATTCAAACTTTCAAGATAAAATACAACATTCAGCACTACATTTGCGTAGCAGTTGACACCAGAGCTATTTTCAAAATGACAACCAACAACCTCTTCCACACTGTCCTTTTTCTTTTTGCTTGCAGTCACATCACTGTCTTTTTGTTTTCTCTTCTGTACATCCTCATTACAGATATTCTCAAATCTCCTTTTCCGACAAACAACATGTTTTTCAAACACAGGATACTGACCTAAATGAGGACCATAGCTTCTTCTTAATCTATTATACTCCTTTACACAGTTTGCATCAGCACTTCTTTTGAGTCATCAAAGTCTATCATGAATAAACCAGATAATTTTTTCATGCGTGACAAAGCAACATATGCCATACCTTCTTTAAACACAGTAGATCCAATGTTTACAAAAGCACTATCAATAGTTAATCCTTGAGACTTGTGAATAGTTACAGCATATGCTAGAGAAATCGGAAACTGCTTCCTACGTACATATAAGTCTTTCACTAGCAAAAAACGAACTGAACAACGACTAATGACTTTAACCTCTTCAATCTGATCAAATTTTATTTTTAAGAATTCAATTCCATCTTTTTTCTGGTACTTTACAAAACCCACAACTTTACCCATAGCTCCATTCACTAAACCTTTTTCTACATCCAAATTACGTCTTAAAATTACTCTACAGTTCATACACACATAAAGATTCTTTTCCAAACCAGCTGTTTTTGAAATGTTTTTCTCCAGAGAATCCAATTTAGTAGCCAATTTGCCTGTCAATATAATAGTTATTCGTTCATGTTGAATTTTATCCACAGCTTCCAGTTTTATGATCTCTTCATTTTACAATTTCAAAAGTTCTTGATTGAATACAGAGCATTCATGTAGTGTTGGCATTAAGCAGATTACAGTATTTTTTTCAGCAATTTTCTTGTATATTTTCTCTGGAACTATTTCTTCTGTTGTAAACAAATTACTCAGCAATCGACTCTGTAATACTTTTTTGCCATGTTCTGTGAGGAGTCCAATTCTTATATCTTTCAGAATACTTGCATAGTCCTCATCATTGGCTTGCCTCATATTGGTAATGAGTTCCTTATACTCAAAATATGTCCAAATATTTACATTGCCTATACTTCCTAACGACTTTTCGTGTCTTCATGTGTAAGTGTATGGAATATCGGTTGTCCTTTAATTGGAGTAAGTTGCAAAAGATCCCCCCAAACTATGACGTGTTTTCCTCCAAATAACACGTCATAGTCTGTCTTCAGAATTTGCTGCATTCTTAAATGCACAAAGGCAAGCATTAAGCTTGATACCATGCTTACCTCATCAATAATGAGTACTTTCAATTTCTTCAATACTCTTGAAACTTTCAAGCATGCTTCTCCTGCTAGTTTGTGGTATTGTATTTTGTTCTCATGCTCTACTGGTAACATCAGCAAACGATGTAAGGTAACTCCTTTTATGTTATACGCTGCTAACCCAGTTGGAGCAGTAACAACACAAGACAAAATGGAATCCATTTTCTTCTGTAGGTAGCTTCTAATTACATTAATTAAGAAACTTTTTCCAGTTCCTGCTTGTCCACTTACATACATTCTCATTGGTTCAAAAGATGTGCATGAGCACTCTTTATTTTCATGTAGTAATCCGTGATCAACTTTTTTCCTGACTTCTTCATACATTTGTTTTTGTTCTTCATTCAGTTGCTGTTCCAAATTTGGTAAGTCTACTAAATCTTCCTGAGCTTGATTCATAGCTGTTTCCACTTCATTCATGGCTATTGCTGCTTCATTTTCTACGATTGGTTGTCCTAGAGGATCTTGACTGAATGTCCCAGAACTTTGACTGTCTTGAGAACTGCCTCTAGCTACTTCAGCTGCAATTGTTGCTTCTTGTTCAATTTCTTCATTTAACATTTGAACATAAGTTGTGAAAGTACTGCATTCTATGCTGTCTTTGCTAGCATTGAAGGAATCTTCATAACTCTGGAATTCTCCGAGTAGTTCGTCCTCTGAACGCCATGGTTTAAACAGCTGCAAAAGTGCCAAGTAGTAAAATTCCTTTTTGTCAGGAGTGTCGCAACTCAGCTTCCGGTGATTTATCAAACTTCCTTTTGTTTGCTTCACCAAACATCCTTCCTCACCACTGACTTTATATTTTCCATTGTTGATATCTTCTGTGGCATTCCGTTTAAAAATGAAGTTCTGCAGCACTTCATAGAGACACATGTTCTCAAGGTGATGACTTCTTTGTGGGTAATATGTATCCAACATGTTTGTTCTTAAAATGTCTGTACTTTCTGGTTCGAACTCTGCTAAATATTCAATTTCTCGAATAGATTTCAGTACCCGATTTCGCATTCCTGCAAGGTCTAAATTTACCCAAATTATTCTTCTGGATTTCGAGTACAGACTTGCAGATGATAACCTATCTGAGCATTCGTAGGATCCAATTTCTCGATGCGATGAAATCTTTAAACTGAAACTGTATAGCTTCTTACTGACAGTCTTCTCGTGAGAAATCTCTTCCCACATTTCCTTCAATTCTGTTTTCTCAGATTTAGTGATGTAAGATGTGACATACCGAGCAACAGCAATAGAATTGTCAGCCACATACTGTATATCCATGTTAGCATTCCACATGGATAAAATGACTGGATTGTAGTCATTTATATATTTTGACTCTTCTTTTCTTCTTAGGTTGTAGGTATTCTTAGGCGATTTTCTTGTAATAGTATGTCGCACAGCTGACATAAAACTGTTTACTCTTCCAGGTCGTGGAAATCCAAATCGACATTTTGTGTAGAATTTATCTTTACTCTTGTACTTTCGTCGACAGTATTTTCCACATCGATGACTTTGGAAACGTAAAATTTTCTCTTTTAAGTTTTTCTCTTCTGTGCTTTTAGGTATAGCACATGTTGCATATCCTTCAATGAAAGATAAAACTGCTTCATCAGCATCTGTTCCAAATTTTGGGGCATCCTTGATCCACAACAGCATATGAATGTGAGGAGCACCTCTTGCTTGGTACTCTTTTCTCCAAAAGAAATCCACAACTTCTCCAAGAGGTGGATTTTTTTTATTGCAGATGAAGGACATCATAGCCTCAAATCTATGATTAAAATATCTGCAAACATTAACCGGATCCAATGAGCACAATTCTCCTGCTGTCTTGTATTGTATGTTTTTAATGTTTGAATTTGCCTCTCGAAGAAAATCCAGAAGATCATCCCAAGCGTATTCAGCACAGCTTAGGGTAAGGAACCATGTAGGAGTTCCTAAATTCCGTAACATACACTTCAATTCTCCATGGCGTCGGTACCAATATTCATTAGTCCCACGCTGACAAGCCATCAAATTGATCAATTGAGATTCCAAATGATCATCTCGCTGTTGCACTTTGTTGATAAAGTCCTTTGCTGACACATTATGTAGATGTACTCCAGTTTTCAAAGTGTGATTTACTGCATACGATAGTGCAGACAAGTCCCTTTCAAATAAAAGATGGAACAAATAAGGAATACTTTGACGAAATCTGGGATCTTCTGCATATAATCTTGTAGACCGATACTCCAAAGCAGGAATCTGTACTGGACGTTCATCATATCGTCCACCTTCTCCTGTAGGAAACAGTTGGGGAAAACAACGAGCTTCGAAGCTCTCCTCCCATACACTCACAGGAGTTCCTTTTGCTTTCTTCATCTGAAACAGATCAATAGCGTTTCCCATAACTTCTTTAGAATGAAGAGGATGTATGCTGAAATGTTCATGAATTTCTTCTTCTTTTGACTTATCCACTTTTTCAATTTGCCCAGTTGGTATTCCTGTGTCTTCTAGTATTTCTTCTTCATCTTCATCCATATAAATGGCTTCATACCATTTATTATTTTTTTTCAAATACAAATTTGCTCCTTGTACTTTTCGTACATCCACCAGCTCCTGCCAAATTTTCTTATTCTTTGTAGGTACACCATTAACCAGAATAACTAATGGTTCAGTTTCCAAAGTATCTGCATCAATTGTTTCCATATTTTTTTTCAAATCCAATGGCAAATAGACAACTCTTCCTTTTAAACCTCTTTGTAAATCCGAAGGAGGTAATTTACCTGTTTTTGGCTCCATACGCACTATGGTCTGAAACGGATGGACACATTGAATGAGTATAGACTCATACGTATTTAAATCAGAAAGTTCTGGAGGAATATCAACCAATTCTAATTTATTATGTACAGCTCTTGCTGGCATTCTATTTTCTTCTAACTTGTTATAACAGTATTTACAAATACGCTGATCTTCACCCAATTCAAAACAATTTTCCAGAAATATATATGTTGCAAAATCTTTCCGCTTATAATTATCTTCATTTTCACTTTTTTTATACAGATCAACATTCCTTGTTTGAATTTTATAATGGCTTCTCCGGCAACAAATACAAGTAATATTTGGTCTTTCATTAGAGGTGATAGTAAATTTTGTCATTTCATCTTCAAAATTTTTACTAACAGTAAGTTCTACATTCTCTTCCACATTTTCATCAATAACTTTCATTTTCTGCACTTTCTTGTTCTGGACCAAAGTAACAAAAATGAATCTCATCAGTAACCTTCACTACATCTGATACAGATCCACGGAACAGAGCATTATTCAACTCATTTAACTTTAGTGCTGGACTTTTAGCAAAATACAATGTTCTCACAAACTTTCTCATTTCAGTATGATGAACAGCCAGCATCCTAAAATGGTGAAAAACACTTTGACACACTTTCCTAGATAGACAAGCCAGAGAATGTCCTTGCAAACCAGTATTCTCTCTCACTCTGCATGGATCTAGTCTTTGAAGCACCTTAATTTTCTGTTTAACACTCTTTTTACTATATTCTCTTAGAAAGTCACGTAATTTATCAATAGATTCCTGACGCACAGTACAAATACTACTACAATTCCAAGTGAACACTGGGGCTTTAGGACGTCTCCCCATAACCTCATCAGCCATCACTTCTTCCTCATTTCTTGGAACCATTTTCTCCTTTTCCATTACACAACCATCCTTAACTTCATATGCTCTACCATTGGTGTCAACTGCATGCAACAAACTATTACTTTGAAGATAACTCTCTTCATTAAAAAATCGTTCAGTACTTGAACTATGCTTCCATTCTCCTAAGAACACTTTACAAAAGTTATTTTTTTTTACTTCTCTTTTCCTTTTGCTTTGTGACTTCATTGCATTGACTAATTTATCTAATCTACGCATCCTGTTCAAAATTAAAATAAATAGTTTTTTTTTAATTTCTAATGCCTTGGTAACAATACTTTTAATCAATTTCTTTTTCTTATAAAATTTGGTTTTCTTCTTATATTTTTTCACATTCTTTAGCAAATTTAACATCACTCTTCTCTGAAACATTTTTCGACGAATGTTTTTAAAATCTATTTTTCGTGTTAAGTCACTCTTTCTTACTTCTGAGTCTACATTAGCATTTTGTTTTTGCTGTCGACTCTGTTGTTGTTTTGTACTTGAAACACTGTTTGAATTTATCTTTCGATATTTTTTTTTTTTTAAGATATTTTTTTTAAATTCTTTAGTCTGCTTACCGGAAGACTTTTTCTGTTTTCCAACACGAGCTTCTCCTCCTATTTTTTTTTACCAGTTGTCTTCAAATATAGTTGTTGTTGCTTTTCTTTTCTCTTTCTTGACTTTATAGGCATCTTTAAATTTTTTCACTGTTGCTCAGCAATACCTGCAAAAAACTAAAAAAAAATACCTTTATGTAATTTTAATTCATTACAATTTTTTTGAGCTTTTGAAATCCTTTCACATGAGCTGATCCTTTCCTACAAGTCCAAGTCTTACAAAACAAGAGAAACATGAATTAAATCTCTGACAACAATTCCTGTGTGCACACAGACTCATGGTGTGATTCTAGGCAGAAAACGATATTTGATTTGCAATTTGAAAGCACACTTACTACTGTGGTAGAGCAAGTGATAATTACTGTAACAGCCTGACACATTTTCCTTACAGTTTAGAGAGGCAGAAAAGAGCACATGTCCTAACAGCTACTTAAGACCATGAGCATGTGGAACCTGGGTGAGGGATTAGACTAGAGCAAAGGAAATGAGCCTTGGGGACATTGAATCTGTTTGCGTTACACACTGCTATCTGAAACACCACATACAGCTGAGTAGTACGCACAGGAGTGTACGAGAAGCTGCTGCGTGTGTGCAAAAAGTGTGTTTCTGGAGACTGTGTATTGTCAGTTGCAAGAGAGATCTGCATGGAAACTTGCACAACTGCATGAAGAGTGCAGACATGCGTATAAGAGTAGATGTGTGGTAAGGGTTAATTTGAGTTTTGAACATGTAGGAACTACCTCAGCCATTGCAAGATTTGATGGAAAATCTACCTTGTTGATTTGAAATCTGTTAGCATTTGCCTCTCATTTTTGAGATAGTGATTTCTGCTGAGTGCTAACCAACACATTTGAAGAAAACAAGCTGGCCCTTTCCTGAAAGTGCAAGTTTTACAGAACAACAGCAACACAAATTAAATCTCTGTCAACAATTCCTGTGTGCACACAGACTCATGGTGTGATTCTAGGCAGAAAACGATATTTCCTTTGGCAATTTGAAAGCACATTTAGTACTGTGGCTGGAGCAAGTGATAATTACTGTGACAGCCTGACACATTTCCCTTATATTTTAGACAAGCCAAAAAGAGCACATGTCCTAACAGCTTCTTGAGACCATGACCATGTGTTACAGGGTGACTGATTAGACTACAGCAAAGGAAATGTGCCTTGATGACATTGAATGTGTTTGCATTACACACTGCTATCTGAAACACAACACAGAGCTGAGTATTATGCATGGGAGTGTAGGAGAAGCTGCTGCATGTGTGCAAAGAGTGTGTTTATGGAGACTGTGTATTGTCAGTTGCAAGAGAGATCTGCATGGAGACTTTTTCAACTGCATGAAGACTGCAGATATGTGTGTAAGAGTACATGTTTGGTAAAGGTTAATTGGAGTTTTGTACATGTAGGAACTACCTCACCCATTACAAGATTTGATGGAAAATCTACCTAGTTAATTTGAAATGTGTTACCATTTGCCTCTCATTTTTCTGATAGTGATTTCTGCTGAGTGCTAACCAACACATTTGAAGAAAACAAGCTGGCCCTTTCCTGAAAGTGCAAGTTTTACAGAACAACAACACAAATTAAATCTCTGACAACAATTCCTGTGTGCACACAGACTCATGGTGTGATTCTAGGCAGAAAACGATATTTCCTTTGGCAATTTGAAAGCACATTTAGTACTGTGGATGGAGCAAGTGATAATTACTGTGACAGCCTCACACATTTCCCTTATATTTTAGAGAGGCAAAAAAGAGCACATGTCCTAACAGCTACTTGAGACCATCAGCATGTGTTACAGGGTGAGTGATTAGAGTAGAGCAAAGGAAATGAGCCTTGGTGACGTTGAATGTGTTTGCATTATACACTGCTATCTGAAACACAACACAGAGCTGAATATTATGCATGGGAGTGTAGGAGAAGCTACTGCATGTGTGCAAAGAGTGTCTTTCTGGAGACTGTGTATTGTCAGTTGCAAGAGATATCTGCATGGAGACTTTTACAAGTGCATGAAGACTGCAGATATGTGTGTAAGAGTACATGTTTGGTAACGGTTAATTGGAGTTTTGTACATGTAGGAACTACCTCACCCATTACAAGATTGAAAGGAAAATCTACCCTGTTGATTTGAAATGTGTTACCATTTGCCTCTAATTTTTTTGATAGTGATTTCTGCTGAGTGCTAACCAACACATTTGAAGAAAACAAGCTGGCCCTTTCCTGAAAGTGCAAATTTTACAGAACAACAGCAACACAAATTAAATCTCTGACAACAATTCCTGTGTCCACACAGACTCATGCTGTGATTCCAGGCAGAAAACGATATTTCCTTTGGCAATTTGAAAGCACATTTAGCACTGTGGATGGAGCAAGTGATAATTACTGAGACAGCCTCACACATTTCCCTTATATTTTAGAGAGGCAAAAAAGAGCACATGTCCTAACAGCTACTTGAGACCATCAGCATGTGTTACAGGGTGAGTGATTAGAGTAGAGCAAAGGAAATGAGCCTTGGTGACGTTGAATGTGTTTGCATTATACACTGCTATCTGAAACACAACACAGAGCTGAGTATTATGCATGGGAGTGTGGGAGAAGCTGCTGCATGTGTGCAAAGAGTGTATTTCTGGAGACTGTGTATTGTCAGTTGCAAGAGAGATCTGCATGGAGACTTTTTCAACTGCATGAAGACTGCAGATATGTGTGTAAGAGTACATGTTTGGTAAAGGTTAATTGGAGTTTTGTACATGTAGGAACTACCTCACCCATTACAAGATTGGAAGGAAAATCTACCCTGTTGATTTCAAATGTGTTAGCATTTGCCTCTCATTTGTGAGATCATGATTTCTGCTGAGTGCTAGCCATCACACTTTAAGAAAACAAGCTGCCCTTTTCCTACGAGTGCAAGTTTTACAGAACAACAGCAACACAAATTAAATCTCTGACAACAATTCCTGTGTGCACACTGTCTCATGGTGTGATTCTAGGCACAAAACAGTATTCCTTGGTGATACCAGGCCCTTTCCTGAAAGTGCAAGTTTTACAGAACAACAGGAACACAAATTAAATCTCTGACAACAATTCCTGTGTGCATGTTGTCTCATGGTGTGATTCTAGGCAGAAAACAGTATTCCTGGGTCATACCAGTACACCTTAACTTATGGTGAAGACATACTCCATAATATCTTTCAAGTCCAAGGCACTTAAATATCTTCCTTAACATAAAATGTAAAACACAACTTTTAAAGTGGTAGGAAAATGTACCATGCTATTTTCAAATGTGTTTGCATTTGCCTCTCATTTTTGAGATAGTGATTTCTGCTGAGTGCTAACCAACACAGTTGAAGAAAAGAAACTGCCCTTTCTTAAAAGTGCAAGTTTTACAAAATAACAGCAACACAAATTAAATCTCTGACAACAATTCCTGTGTGCACACAGACTCATGGTGTGATTCTAACCACAAAGCGATATTTTGTTTGGCAATTTGAAAGCACATTTAGTACTGTGGTGGAGTAAGTGATAATTACTGTGACAGCCTGACACTTTTTTCTTATATTTTAGACAAGCAGAAAAGAGCACATGTCCTAACAGCTCCTTGACACCATGACCCTGTGTTACAAAAAACAAGCTGCCCCTTTCCTGCGAGTGCAAGGGTAATAGAGCAAGACCAACACAAATTAAATCTCTGATAACAATTCCTGTGTGCACACTGTCTCATGGTGTGATTCTAGGCAGAAAACAGTATTCCTGGGTGATACCAGTACACCACCTTAACTTATAGTGAAGACATACTCCATAATATCTAACATGTTCAAGGCACTTAAATATCTTCCTTAACATAAAATGTAAAACACAACTTTTAAAGTGGTAGGAAAATGTACCATGCTATTTTCAAATGTGTTAGTGAGTAACTGATTTCTGCTGAATGCTAACCATCACACTTTTAGAAAACAAACTGCCCCTTTTCTGCGAGTGCAAGGCTAACAGAACAAGAGCAATACAAATTAAATCTCTGACAACTAATCCTGTGTGCAGACAGACTCATGATGTGATTCTAGGCACAAAACAGTATTCCTCAGTGATACCACTACACCTTACAGTGAAGACATACTCCATAATATCTTACAAGTTCAAGACAGTTAAATATCTCCTAAAACACAAAATGTGAAAAACAACTTTAAAAGAAGAATGACAATTCTAATATTTATATCAAAAATCACCACATACATCCCCTCTCAAACTCATAACTCACCTTTAAAATTAGTTAGTTGAGAAAGAAATGTGGCACTCAAACAGCAGATTCTCAGAGCCAGAATCTCAGAGCTGTACACCTCTCTCCTCTCACCACAACCAGTAAATGGCAATGTTTCCCTCTCTTTTTTCACACATATACATGTTAATGTAAAAACACAGTCCTTCCCACATTTTTTCAAATGGAATCACACATTTCTATTGGTTGCAACTTTCAACCCCTTTCCAAATCATCCCTTCCCCCAACATGACTTCTGCCTGCTACCATAGCAACAGCTCATGGAACACTGGTGTGAGCAGAGAGGACAGAAGTTCAGCACACAATGTTTCAAATCCAAAGAGCAAGAGTGCTTGACTTTTCAAACCTAACAGCAAATCCAAAGTAATGTTCAGTGGGAACACATTTTTCTGTACCAATCCAAAACATGCTTTTAAAAATGTAAACATACAGCCTACTTTTAACTGTAAAATGGTTTGAGTCAGCCAATGAGTTCTTTTTATTAAAAAAAAGTATGTATGCCTCCATTTTTCAACTGTCTTACTTTTCATATTGCCATTCTACTGAAAGACACCTCCTGAGTGCATCCTGTTCTCCTTGAAAGATGTTCACAGTGTGGATTGTGGGTCATAGCTATGTCTTCTGGAGTGAAACATTTGCAGAAAAAAGAGGTATTGTAAAAGACCTTGCTTTGCCAAATGTAGACATTAAATGGATTGGTCAGAGAGGATTAAAGTGGCACCAATTGATGCCTTTGGTGAAAACCTTTCTACATCTCCCACAGCCTAACCGTATTATTGTGCACTGTGGTGGAAATGACCTAGGCACTTTAACTGGGGTAGGTCTGGAAATGCTTATTAAGGACACCTTTCTGCAATTGATGTCACTTTTTCAACAATCTGCCTTTGTATATTCTAATATATGCCAAAGGCAAAAGTGGAACTGGTCCAACCAATTTTGTCCGCAGATTGACAAAGCAAGAAAGCACGTCAATAAGTCTGTTTCTGCTTTCCTCAGAGACTATGGTATGGGTTCTATATACCACAACAACTTGCGTTACAACATGCAAGACATTTATAGAGGAGACGGTGAACATTTCAATGATGAAGGGAACAGAGTCTTCCCCTTGAACTTTAGACTCTGCATCGGTACTTACTTGTAGGTACCGAAAAACACTCAATAAACACAAGGGCTCTTTTTAGAGCCACCTAATATCTAAACACTTAAACTTGATTTTTATTTCTATTTTTTTTAATGTTTTTTTTCGCACCTCGCGATGTTTTTAAAAAAAATTAAAATCATTTTTTTTGTCCTTCGTGGTCCTACTGTGACCCCCTGACAATGGCTTGGGGGTCAAGAACTCCCTACTCTGCCCCCTATTCACGTTCTCCACCCTTCCTTTTCAGTGCGACAGACAAAATGGCGGCCGACACTTCCTGATTCCGACCGATTCGAATGTTTACTGACATCTAACAACCAATCAGAATTACGCTTGCGCACGGCAGGGTGCGCGCACAGGGCTTGCACAGTGCGCGCACCCTGCGCGCATATAGATATTGATATGCTTTTAAATGCTATTTTCTCAGGAAATACTGAACAGATTTACACCAGACCTGCAAAAGGCACTTCCTTGACCTTATGGCTACCTCTCTGCCAAATGTCAAGTAATTCTGTTCAGCCGTTCGGGCTGTAGCTGCGACTAAAGGTCCTATGGAAAAATGCATGGGGAAAACGCGTTTTGGGACCCCCCTTTTTTCTCGCCCCCCGCTTGACGAATCACCCCGAGACTTTCAGGGTAGGAGCTGAGCAGAGGATTCGTCAACCGGCGCCAAAGTTATTCAAAATAGAATTTTGAGATTTCCTATGGAAACACGGTCCTAACTATAACTATCTACTGCCGACCGTCAGTAGATTATATATATATATATATATATATATATATATATATATATATATATATATATATATATATATATATATATATATATATATATATATATATTGCAGTATTTGAGAACGCCCTCAGAGAATTGATGGCATACATCTATGGCTTCCTAAATGCCAACAATGCTATTCTCATGCATGCCGCACTACAGTCCTCCATCCAATATGGGTATGTGATCTAACTCTACTAATAGTATTGTGAAATTCTGAAAGCCAAAACCAAGTGTTACACCTTGGTGCTCTCTGCTACTGGTGTTGTAAAAGAATCAAGAAATATGAAGGGCAAAAAGCCAGCCATGTTACCCCAGAATATGTCTGAGATGCAGCTTCCTTCAAATGATAACCACTTGTGGCCATTTTGCAATAGTTTTACTACCATAAAGGAATCCCTACAAGACAGTTTGACATGAGCACAAGAGTGAACATTTCAAACAAAAATGAAAGCCCTTTTGGAGAACACAATCATGGCCTATTTTGACGCCTACATACCAAAAACTACCGGTGCCATTTGTTTCATGGGGAGGAACCCCGTTTTCTAATGAGAATATCTAAAAGAGTCCCCCAGTTGCAGGGATTTTGGCTCACATTTGAGCATAAACTGGAGGCAGACAGCCCAAAGGACTATCCATCGTGACACAGTCAACCGTCCTATCTAGTCAACCAAGAAGCTGCAAAAACTCAGGATCAACTACTGAGCATGAACCATGGCAGGTCATCATCAGAGCCCACGCCAGTATTCAAAGAAAAAACATACAGGATTTGAGGCACATACTTGGGTCCTATGCATTCAGATGTTTCCTGTGTAGTGACTGTAGTAAGTGCTGTCATTTACCACTAGTGTCCCAGGACCAGAGTTCTGTTGCATTCCTATTCGATAAACCTGGTTACTCCCTTGAGGCACTTGACTCTCCAGGCTTAGCATAGTTAAGTAGTCAATGTTTATTTTAAGAAGATGTAATGGGCTAGAAACTCAGATACAGTATGACATATGTCCAGCTCATCAAAGGGGTTTTCGTGTCAGCTGAAAAATATAAACTGTCAGGTTAATGAACCAAGCTCTCAGCCTATACCCTAGTTTCTTGGTTCTCCTGGGGCCAACACTATGGATTTCAGATGGTATTCAATGAATTTAACTTTTTGTGTACAGCACATGGACATGTAGATTTAATTGGCTCTATTAAAAAAGAAGAGCTCATGAAAGCACTTTATGAGGTGCAGCTGCAGATATCATAGGAAATGGGAATGTGTAACTGGAACAAATATATGACTTCAGAAGTTTTATGACTCTGTAGAAAAAGCAAGAACCAATGATATTTTGCATGATCTGTAAATGTTGTAATAGACATTGGAGTGTGCCTAAATATATACTATTTCTAAAATCTAGATGAGCCTGGATGAATCTTTAAGATGTCGGAATCTGGTGAGAGATGTTTGACATCTAAGCTTTATAAAGGACAGACATTGTAAGAGAACTTCCAGTGGACAGACTTCTAATTTTCTGATTTCTCATTGGGGTTTAGCTGAGACATTAACTGTGTGTCGTCAGCGTACATTAAGAAATGTATATACCCAAATATACCACTCTTGCTAATGGGATCATATGAAGCTTGAATAGTACAGATGACAGTGAGAACCCCTGAGGGAAGCCTCATGAACAGTGGCGGCTGGTGACATTTGAAAGTGGTAGGGTGTTACTTTATTGCCGTACTGCACTGCGGTGAGCAAGCGCAGCGAGCTCGCCTGAACAACCTACGGGGGGCTTGGGGGGATATCCCCCTCCCCCCCCGAGAAAACTTTGAAAAAAAGAGTGGACAAACGGTGCATTTTCAAGCAAATTTGAGGATGCAGGAGGGTTAATAAAGCAATACAATTGAACTCTTTATCATTTAAGAAATTGCCAATCAGCCTGAAAACGTGCACAAAGTGTTCAATAGGAAACCTCTACAGCAACAAACATGCATGTTTCCATAAATGAAGACAGTATATCACATAGCTGAGAAGTGGCATACCAGTTACAATAACTGCGTTACGTATAACATAACAAATAGAAGTAGTAATGTATTCATTCACACATCTAGGTTATGATCCTTGCAGAAACTATGCCATCGAGGTTGTGAAATGTTACTTTTATAGGACTAAGCTTTTTGGGGAAAAAAGTTTCAGGATTGATCAGATATTCTGAATCGATAATACTAGCCCATTAACTCTTTCTGACACCACTGGGAGTGTACCTTCAGAAGAAAGTTAATTTATTTCACCAAACTGAACTCTACACGCTATAGGTAAAATGACATGTACTGTACTGGACTTCTCATATTAATGGCCACTAACTGGGAATAGGTAAACGACGAACTCTTCTAATAGCCACAGCTGAGCACCATCAACCAGCCAGTTGGCATACGACATCCAGAAACACCACTCAAATTGCAAAACAGTAACAGATTTAGAACAGATTATAGGTTGAAATATTACCAATTCTGTGTTACTTTATAATTTCTTTAAATACTAAGCGTCAAGGCGCTATTGACAGTTGAGAACGTATAGTGTGAAAATGTGGTTATTTAAGCCTGATTTGCATATATAGGACAGCTAAACGTCTCTTCAGAGGAATTTGTCTCAAAATACAACCTACGGGCTACGTACGACTCATTCGCCTCAAATCAAGCAGCCCAAAAGACGAGATGCGTGTTTTGCTGTGATGGTGCTTTTCAGCAAGTCAACATCGTTTCACAGTTAATACACAAGCAAGTTTTACAAGACCCTGCGGTATATGATAGTCCCACTTGTTTGTGGGTGAACTGAGTAAATATGAAGATTTGAAGCACAAGTTTACAAAACATTAACGAGTTGTATGCCAAGTATTATTTTTACACTGAAATGAAGCAGACCTGAGAGACAAACTTCTCAGATACAAGCAGTCGCAGCTCGTGGGGGGGAGGGGGGTGTCGCACAGGGGTGGGGGTTTTTAAATAATGTAATAAAATGATTTTATTAAAATCAATCCTACCTGAGCAGGTCCGCGCCGCCTCGGTCCGTTCTGGAATCTGGCGCCTACACTGGAACAGCCCATCACTGCTGGCAAGACCCCTCTCAGCCAATCCTGGCGCTGGAGCAGTGCCAGGATTGGCTTAGAGCAGGCTTACGCTCCGCCCGCCTGCCCATTAGGAGACCGAGGTTTGAGCCTTGGCTCAACCCTCGCTCTCCTACTGGGCATGCGCCAGCCTGTGGAAACATTAGTGTGCATGACTGGGCACGATTCAAAAATTCGCCTTCCGTCCCCACTCATGCGCACTTGTGTGCTGCTGCCTGTTGCCCCAGACAATGCCTGTCAGTCAACATGACGCCTGACCGCCCACCCCCTTCAGACTCTGAAGGGGGTTGGCGGTCCGACGTCATACTGACTGACATGATTGTCAGTTCTCCCTCGGCGTCTCTGAACTTAAGTTTACTTAAGTTCAGAGACACCGAGGGAGCTGCGGGTGCGGGCGTGGGGGCAACGCCCCAATGCCCCCAATGGACGCACCGCCACTGCTCATGAAGTGTGCTTCAATGAAGATTGAAAAGGCAGGATAACAATGGTTTCAGATGTGTCTAAAAAAGAAAGAAGCCAGCCATTTGTGAGTAGTACCACCCAGATCTCTCATGTTTCCCGATTTCATGTGTGAGGTAGTGATCCAGTTCTATTTTTACTATTACAATATCAGAACAAAAGAATGAAATAAGTCACAGCAGAAAACTAATTGTAGTGTCATCACACATCTTGGCAACATGGAGGAGGAGGCGGTGTAACTATTCACTTGGCTGTGAGAACCAAAAGTTATCTCTTTCGTCAAGGCCATAGGCAGAGAAATGGTGTTGTTTCGGGTAAACAGAGAGAGGTCTTTACTTTCTCATTCATATGGAATCAGGTACCTAAAACTTTTAATGAGGCAAGGGGCTGACTACCAGGGCTTTAACAAATAAAAGCACATTGGATTAACCATTAAACCATGCTAGTGGCTCTCAAAAGTGATTTTACTTCCATGTAAGGACCTCTACTTTTCCCTGATATGTGCATTTAGGATACAGGCACAGTTACAGCTCATGGTTAACATGTTCACTGTAATTCCATAAAGCAAACACAAGGAGTTGATGGCCGGAGCGCTGAAACTTTTCAGACACCCCCCCAGTTACAGATCTGGCTTGAATCCATCATCATTCTTTAGCTCACTCTGCCACCTCAGTTCAGACCCAGCTTTATGCAAATCAGTCTTGACTCTGTGCCTCATGTTAACAGTCCAGCCCGAACTGCCAAGCCAGGTCATCCCTGAACTGGAACAAAATCAACCCAGGACCAGTTTGTATCTTGTTATGGGAATAAGCATCCTGGGACCGGTTTCGGGGTAACACCCCTCATCAGCCAGGCTAGCATGAATCCAGTGGCAAAGTGAGCAAGGGACCCACGTCTTGGCATACCCTGCCAACTGAGGGCGAACAAAGCAAACACAAGAAGATGATGGACAGAGCCCTGAAGCTTTTCAGACACTCGCCCCAGTCACAGATCTTGTTTGAATCCATCATCGTTCTTTAGCTCACTTCACCACCTCAGTTCAGACCCAGCTATATGTAAATCAGTCTTGAACCTTGTGTTTGCACCGTGATTCCATAGGCAACAATGTTGATGAAGAATTTGGTAACACTATTGCATATTTTATTCCCACTGCTTAAACATGATTTATGGAGAAAGCAGTATCTATCTGTCTTTGTCAGTTATGCATATCACAGTCACATACCTGCCATTCAGCCCCTCTCCTTTTCCCCCAGAAGCATGAGGCAAACATTAGCAGCTACTTGTTTATTTTAAAGTACTAGGGAACCCCCATATCCAGGTTTGAATGTCCTTGGACGTTTTAAACTCTTTATCCTTTTTATGGCCTGGCTTGACAGAGCAGCTGTTGCCAGACAATAATGTGAGCATCACTAGAGAGGGACTTTAGCTCCGCCATTATGTTGGGAGCTAGGAGTAAATGTTTTAATTGGGCAGAAGTTGTGTGCTTCCACAAAAAAGTTCTCGCCCTTCACCAGCTGTGATCAATTTGTTTATTTACCCAGCTGGCTGAGTTTGAACTTTCACGGGCACACACTTGACATTGTAATGCTGCAAATGTGTCTTAGATTACTAGATAATGTATGGTGTTTGTCTTTCTCTGGCAGCAGCACAGATGGGAGGAGGGCAGTCATTAACCTACATGGACTTTTAGGTCTGGCTTACCAGTGCAAATGTCACCGACTTTTTAAACTACACCAATATTATTCTACAGTAGTTTACTTCTACACAAATACATATTCAGCCCAATTCTATTTACTTGCAGGGCTTCACATTACCATACAACATTCCTTTAAAGCCAGCGGTATTGGCATTACCAATGTTTGTTTTACATTACTGTGTATTCCCACACATTGTGCTCCAGCTGAGGGGTTGGGGTTTACATAGGTTGAGATTCTTGCAAGGACATAATATTTGGCTCCAAGAAGACATCTTTCTTTGTTAAGGCTTCCCTTCCAGCTCCTACATTCATTGTCCCATAAATTCATTCTCACATGCTTCACAGGGGACATTCTTGGGTTCAATACCCGCTATAGGTCTAACAGATGAAACACCTGACCTCTCTATTACCTGGTGTAAGTGAATCTCGGGACACACAGTGGGAGGGCTTGTAAATACATCCTCCTTCTTCATCAATGACCCTGTGGGAGTGTTGCTTTGTATATGCAATAAACATAACCATGATATTACAAAATTCAACAATAAGGCAATACAGAGTCAATAACATTAATGCTCTCAATGAAAAGCGCAATACAGAGAAATGCAAAATCTAAAAATGTGTCTAAGTCACAAATGGGCAGGAAAATTAAGAAAGAAATGGACAGCATACCTAGTAACCAAAGGAAGATCTCTGGCTCACCCCCAAAATCAATGTTTTTTATGCATTATTTTCACGAATTAAATTAACAGAACTGCAGAATCATTGTGGGGTGAGCAAAAGTATCATCTCTTTAACAAATCAAACACAGTTAACTTCAATATTATATTGCCTTAGCACCTAAGCACTTTCCGACAACATGAATAATTATTCTGCCCACTCTATGCTAATGTCATTCGGAGATGGTAGAACATACTATTTACATGAACAACAGAAAGTGATTATGAACAAAGAGGGTACAGTGAACTAGTGGAAGGTCCTTGAAACAGATACAGTTTTGTGACTGAGCAGGGGAAGGAAGATTCAACGAGAACAGCGTGAACAGTAAAATGGAGAAAAAAAAAATCTGCTTGACTGTGTGCTGCATTGAGCAGGGTGTATGGGAGAGAACAAGGGTGCCATTCATTTTGTACAAGATACATTCCAACTTTTAATTGAAGCCTAGTTAACATTAGCCAAGAAAACACACTTCTACACATCCTAGGAAATGTGTTTAAAAGGCATGAAGTAGCATTATATTAGTGTACATATGTTCATTCATGTGGTAAGTCACATTCTGCATTTTGTAGATATTGCCCAAAAACATAAATACACAAAAGTCCTTAATAGGAGTCATGAATGGTCTTTCCTCCCTCCTTCATTAAGGGCACATACTTCTCTGTAAAATAAATTAATAGGAATGTTCTCACTTACATTCAAGGTATCATTCAGGAAGTGATACATCCCACAGATTCGAACGGCCCCCGAAGTACGATTCCGAAAGCCGTTTTGTCTTGCTGAGACTGAGTCGATGCGGCTGTTCGAATCGTGCATCGCATTCGCTCGGTCGGAATCCAGCTCCATTGCGCGGTACGATTCGACTACGAACGAGTCGTACGGACAGGATCGGATTCCGGAAACGATTCAGTCGATGCGTACGCGATCTTCGCATCGTACCTGATCGTTCGGACCTTTGTACGATTCAGTCGGAAACAAGGGCTATGAATCGGATCCGGAAAAGCCAAATCCAATTCTGAGGCCTTCCGAACGACATCATAATCAGGCCCTAAATGTAAAGGGGGCCCCAGGTAGTGCTCTAAATAGGCCTGGTTGAAATTTAAATTACACTGGCATAATTTACATTATTTTGGGAATTTTATTTTATAGTTGTTATGCCAAATTCCCGAAATTATGCCATTATACCAATTTGCGTAATTTGCATTAGTAATTACTGCAAATGTGCCATTCATGGTAAAAACTTACAGCAAATGCACAAGATCAGAATGCGAGTGGCTGTTTTTCGTGGTGCTTTTGGATTTTTGCACTATTTTCTTTTAGCACAAAAATGTGTCCTGGCATCATAAATTGATGCAGGATACATTTTGTGCTAAAATGTAGTGCGCAGTGATGTATTTGAATTTTGCGTAATTATATGTAATTTTGCATATCTTTGCCAAAATTTATGCCCACTGCATTGTCGCATGAAAACTAGCCTGAAAGAAGGCTAAGTCATGACTCATTTACAGACCTGAAGCTGCATCGGTAACTCAGATGACACACATGTGGTATAACCAATAGGTTCCACACCAGCTGTAGCCTACCCAAAGTGAAACATACTAACCAGGGGTTTAATTAACATCATGGCAGCAGAAATGAGGAACACTGTGATGGAAGAGAACACACAGGACAGCAGCACACAATCACAGCTCAGAGTGTTAGAGCACCTGAATTGGCAAAGCCACTTCTGGTGTTTGGTTGCATGCTGGTGCTTCTTGAAAAAATGGTCCATACCTGCTAGCCTCCTGTTTCCTTTGCACCAATCAATAATCAGTATTTTTTCCACTAAAATTAGGGTAATATTAAAAATAGACTTTCCAAAGAAGAATCTACTTGCGAATCACTAAACTGCATGACAATTGTTGTGTAGCATGTTTCCTCTGAAAGTTAAGTGTAGAAGTCATGGAAAGCTGCCATTTTTTTCCAGTCACTCTCCTGTCCCGCGGGCCCTGACCAGTAGGAAAGATTTCTAATCACAGGCAACTAACATTCATATCGAATGGTGCCATAAGCTAGATGTGGCTCCATCATTCAATCCCAGCTGCTTACCAAGCAACACAATGTAGTATGATTTGACTTGCAGCTTTGCTTTTATCACAGAACCAGCAAACTACTTTATATATTCAGGTAAGTTAAGAAGGACTGACCTATTGTTGGGCTGGGTGTTAATTATGTGAATTCAGATATAACCTTTCGGATCCACACTAATAATATAATAGTACTATAACACTCAGTGGGCAACAGCCAACTGTAACCTAATCCTCTTACACTTATATAAGATATATCTGCTATGGGGCTTGTCCATCACCCAGTACTGTACCAGCCAGCAAACTAGCTGAGCTGTCACCAAACAAACTGGCATGGAATAACTGAAGAGATTTTCACATACTGTGAAACTTGGAGAACTTTAATCAAGTCTGCCATTGCAAGCCCCAAATAGATAAACACTATGACACATATTTACATCTCAGATGTGAGATGATAATAATAAAGCCCACCCCAGCAGCATCTCCCTACTTCTACTTGTTCCAAACATGCCTGCTCAGGACCAAAAATGATGAACAAAATATCAAGCTGGACAAGCCAGTGCAGGATTCATCTACTAGATTATGATCAGAAACAAATACCAGAAAGGGACCTGCAGAGCTGCTCAAAGTTGACAGCTTACTAAAAACCATAAACTGCGCATCTATCTCTCACACCTCTTCACCCACCACACTGCTTAGTGCTGGAACCCAGAACACGAAAACCACACATCAAAGGTCACCATGCATGACATGTTAATACTTCCCATAGAGGATCATAAAACAAAGAAAACAACCTTCCAACCACACACCATAACACGGCGTACCGTGCTGCCCATGTATGCAAGCGCTTCAGCATCCCACATAGGGCTGGTAACCACTGTATAAATATTGTAATACAATACAATATTAAGTATGGACCATGAAATCCCAGATCCACCGTACAAATAGTTGTTGACTATAAAGCCAGCAAGTACTGAAGGTACCACGTGATTAGGGATGCACTTGGCAGCTGGGCCTCTATTATCTGGACATGAGTTTTTACCAGGGCCGTTTTAACATCTAAATGCTATTAGTGATGTATTCTTTAAAGATTTAGATCGCTGTGGCAGCTAGGGTGTGTAGTGTTGTAAGGCTATGTGCCCTAGGACCCTTGTGGTTCTGGGCGGACTCAACAGAGGAATTCCGTAACTTGCTTGTGAAGTTGTGTTAATAACGGTTATGATGTAAGGAGAAGGCAGTGTGTGATCGTATGCTGAGGAATAAAGACATCTGTTCTAGAGCTCTGTGTGGAGCATATTCATTTGCATGCTCCTGGGCTGGGGAGGACACTACATCACACCACACTTCAGAGTGCTTGTTAGCCGTTAGGCACAGATAAGTGCCGGTAATAACACATGCGCCACACATTCTGTCGCTAGTCTTTCGCCATTGAGCGTCTGGAATATTGTAGGCATTAGTAAACATTTCTCTTGGAGCGGCACTACATTTCCCAACATCGCCACCTCACGTGACATTAAGACAGCCAATAACAGAGGGGAGGCCCCACCCTTCAGAACTCCTCAAACTAATGCACACTGGCTGATGATCAAGTGATGCGGGCCTTCATTTCCCAGCCACCCAACGTCATGAAACACTTGCGATTCACATGATGCGCAACAACAGTATCCAAACTCCATTTAAAAAGCTGCCCGGCTCGAGCATGGCCAGCATCCAAGGTGTGCCAAGTAGGTGTAGAGTGAGGACGATGTCCCTTGTCGAACTAAGTGAGTGGGAGTGGTTTCTAGAACAAGCGATAACTGAAGGCAAAACGCATAACTAAAGAAGGAATCAATAGCCAACTAGCTCTTTCTTATCTCCTCAGTGTGTGCCTACAGGGATCACCTGCCCCCACTGCCTTATGAAGCCTAACTCAAATATAGGACATGTAGGTCATAGTAGAGGCCTTATGCCTTACTGCGTGTGCGCTTTTAAATGTCTGTCCATGTACAGGGTGAACCCTGTCAGCGTGATGGAGTTGTGACCTCACATTTTTGCACGCCTTGCTGCACACATTAAGCATGTTGCACCAAAGCATGAGACAATATAATGAAAAGGGCAAAAGGCACCCTTCCAACAGAAACAGAAACATGTTTTTTCTTTCCAATCCAGAGACCATAAAGAGGAAAAGGTTCATTATGGTCTGTATGTTGCATGTTTTTTGTCTAATTTAACTAGCTGAGAGTTGGAATCACCAGCCACGAATCTTAGGGATTCAACATAGATTTTGGTCTTGAAGAAAGCTTGCTGAAATACAGAAAGGCTGAAACATGTTGACCCACTGATGTTTTGGGTCATCATACCCACAAAACATCTCATGTTTTTTATCTCTGGCAAAGGAGCTTAATAATAAAAAGCAGTTAGGACCTGGAAGGCAATTTTAATCCATTTATAATCCCTCATTCTTAGCATAAGAGCTCATAAGAGCTCTGCTTACAAACTGCACCGAAGCCCACCTCCTCACACTAGGTGTATAGGATGAAAATCCGATGGTGAAGCATGTCACAGATAATACCTGTGGGTGAGGATCCTACTAAAAAATCCATGAGATGCCAGGATCGCACCAATTTACCGGGGTGCAGATCCTTCACTATCTTGAGATATACTAGGAACCCGCAACTGATCTTTTAAATTGAAGAGATCACAATAGCAAAGGTTAACCCTCTTTTGTGTAGTTACTTGTGGTAATCTTGCAAGGCAAAGGCAGGCCCGTCTGCAACCGTCCGCGGCCAGTCGCGCCAGGGGCCAGCCCCTCTGCCCAAATTTTAAATTATTACTCAGAGGAACTCAAATTTCTTCATTCCCCTAGCTATCAATTAGATTCCTCCACCATGGTAAAGCTAGATAACTGGAACGTCTCAAAGAGTAACTCCTCTGATATTATAACATTTCAAACTACCAAGCATCTTGACACAGACATACTTAAGAACTTTGGCATCCCTAATACTGACCTAAGTTCGGTCGTCTGCCTCAACGGTGGATCCATGGTCAAGCACCAGACTGAAATCTTTCATTTACTCGATTCAAATTCTCCAGACATCTGCCTGCTGATCAAGCTTGAGTCTTTATCTTGCACCCTTATTACTATAATAGGGTATAGATCCCCAAGCCATATGCAGTATTTTCCACAACTCATAACAGAATCCATGTATCCCCTAGTCACTGAACACGCTAAAATCTTGTTAATCAGTTACTTTAATTATTGGTCAAATGAGGAAGCAGGAGTGCCTGCCTCCGCTGAGCTAACTGATTTGCTCTGAAATAGGAATCTTAAACAACATGTGTTCCTATGTACTCATAACAGAGGTCACACGCTAGACCAGGTATAGTCTACCAGATTTTCCATGGTCAATCTTTCTGTCACTCTGTGTGTATGGTCCGACATGTATCTAATAAAAGTTTCCTTAACTGGTCTGACTCCATTGAAAATTCCTGCATGCCCTTGGACTGTTTCCAGAAACTGGTCCTAGGTGGGCATCAACTTCTTTTGCGAATCCATAGCATGTACTCTTCCCTAATCTGAGAATAGCATATATCAATACAAGGAAGAAATCACTAACTGGCTATTCACGGCCAGCAACACTCATGTCCCTCTTCGGAAATCCAAACAGGTCAGACGCCATGAGGCATGTAAATGGTTTTCTGATTACCTAAAAATTGCCAAATCTGCACTTCGTAGTGCAGAACCCAAATGGAGGACTAACTATTCATTCGAAAATAAGGAAGCATATTCTCTCTGTCTCAAGGGATATAAAAGTTTAATCAAACATGCAAAAGCTGTATTTTTATTTATTTATTTTATTTATTTATGTCATTTGTAGAGCGCTTGAATCACCCCAGATGGGGTATCTCCGCGCTGTGGACGTACAGAGACGATGACTTAAGTGCTAGAAAAATGAAGTTTTGAGTTTTTTTCTAAAGATCAGATAGTGAGTGCAAAGGTGAATGTCCAAAGGTAGTTGGTTCCAGAGTTGAGGTGCTAGGTAGGAGAACGCTTTGCCTCCTAGTCTGGTTTGTTTTATCCGTGGAACGGTGAGAAGGCCTTTTCCTTTTGAGCGGAGGGTACGTGATGGTGTGTGTCTGACTAGTTTGTCCGCCAGATATGTTGGTCCCATCTGGTTTAGGCCTTTGAACACCATACAGCAGATTTTGAATTGAATTATTTTGCGTATGGGCAACCAGTGAAGTGTGTGGAGAAGAGGGAGAGAGGGAGCTCGGTAGGGTGCACTGGCCACCAAGCGGGCTGCAGTGTTCTGGACCACCTGCAAACTGTTCAGGGAGGATTTCTTGGCAGAGATCAACAAAGCATTGCTGAAGTCCAGACGACTGAGTACTAAAGCGTGTACCAGAGTTTTTCGTGTGGAAGGGGGGAGGAAGTGAAAGACCTTGCGGAGCAAGCCAAGAGCATGAAAGCATGCTCGTTTGGTTGCAACTATATGCTCGTCCAGGTTGAGTTTGCTGCCTATTAGGACCCCCAGGTTTTTAACCACTAATTTTGGAGATGGAGCCGAGCCTAATTCTTCTGGCCACCAGCTAGGTGACCAGCTGGTAACTGCATCTTTGAAGAGCATTATTTCTGTTTTTCCTGCGTTAAGCTGCAGGAAATTGTTGCTCATCCATGATGTTATGGTTTTCATGTCTTCTGTAAAAATGCTTTTAATGTTGGGGGAGTCTTTGTCAAAGGATAGGAGGAGTTGAGTGTCATCTGCGTAGGAAATAGGGGTGAACCCGATGTTTCTTAGTAGTGCTGCGAGTGGGGCGACGTATACATTGAATAGAGAGGGGCTGAGACAGGAGAAATTAAACTCAGTGAATAAGTCAAAGTAAATCTTTAACATAGTCTCCGAACTATCTAACACCGACAGGTCGACTATAACCTTCCTTCATTCCTACTCAGGGATTATGTGACACTCTTAATTCTTTCTTCATTGCAAAGATTAAGAGCCCTATTGCGAGTACGATGGTCCATAGGACTACCGTAATCATGGTGGCAGTCTGTCCACCGCCTCACTGCAAGTCCATCTGCAGTATTCCGAGTGTGCCGGTCAGCCTGCCCAAGGACCGCTGCAACCACTGGGGATCCAGGATCCCACAGTGGTCGCGCAGCAGTCAGAGGAAAGAATATGCTGGCAGTGTCGCAGCGGCACTGCTGAGCATATTCCAAGTTTCATCTCTTCCACACTTTTCTTGCCGGTGAGCCCATCATTAAAAGGGTGGCAGAGAGGCAACTAAGAGGGCCGAAACAGGGCTCCTTGCTGCCTATGGGTATGGGGGTGCGCACGGGGGGCACATGTTGCACCCCTTTCCTGAATAGAGTGGCATGCTCATCATGGTGCATGTCACACCATGCAGGAATGTACAGTCGACGTTCTGACAAGTAGAAACCAGACAAAGTTGATCATCATCCAGTTCATCCTACAAAGGCTCTTCAATGTAATTACCATTCACCAGTGAAGAAAATGGATGTGCAATGATTACATCGACCAAAGAATGACATGCAGATGTAGGTTTGGCCGCTTGCAGAGAAGAACAAAGACAAACCAACAAACAAAACAACAAAATTCTTTGGACACTGCCCCAAAATTGCAATACAGGTCAACAGTTGCCCCATAACTTTTATCATAGACAGTGGTGCATCAATTAACATCATGCCAGTCGAAAGGTTTAACAGCCTGTCATCTGTGCCATGCCTCAACCTGTCAAACACAAAGTTATACACATGGGCTGCCGCCAAACCATTGCAGAGTCAAGGGTCGTTCATGGCAGCCAATTGACATCAAATAACATCAGTGCAAGTGCCAATTTACGTTCTTTAAGTAACTTCATCCAGGAAATTCCTACTCAGTTTTGCCACTGCTGCAGACATGGGACTGATACCCTAAACTATAACCTCCTCACTCAATTTGAAATTGTGAGTTAGTTCCTATTGTTGTTTCATGGCCTGGAAAGGCTCAAGAAAATGAAAGTAATACTTAATTTTTATGAGGATATTTGCTCTGTTGCCCAACACCACCGCAGTGTCCACTTCACTTGTAAGAAGACGTTGAGAAAGAACTAGAAACGCTGTTGAAGCATGAAATTATTGAGCGCTCCTCCGGTCCTACGCCATAGGTTTCGCCGATAGTGGTGGCGCCAAAAAAGGCCAGTGAAGGTGCAGTGAGCATCTATGTTGATAAGCACCAGGCCAACAAAGAAATCGAGAGATAAAGACATATTGGTCCACACATATCAGACATGGTCATGTAACTGAATGGTGCTAAAGTCTTCTCCCCCCTTGACCTGACCCAGGGATACCATCAACTCGGGTTGGAAGAGAACTGTAGGTACATCACTACTTTTTTGACTCATGTTGGTTTGTTCAGATACAAAAGGTTGAGTTTTGGAGTGTTGTCAGCTGCAGAAATCTTTCAGGATGTTATACGTCAAATAATTTAACCTCTCACACATACTTTTAACTACAGTGATGACATACTGATATTTGGGACAACGCAAAAGGAGTATGAAAAGGCTCTTACACAAGTGTGCCAGCTACTTGTGGATGTAGATCTCAATCTGAATGCAGCAAAGTGTGACTTTCACAAGACCTAACTTAAGTTAATTGGGCACATATTCTCTAATGGGGGAACAACTCTTGACCCAGATAAAATGCAAGCACTGTCAGCTACTTGAACCACACAAGATGTCACCATATTGCGTTCCTTCTTAGGCATGGCCAGTTATTGCTCAAGATACATTTATGACTTTGTTATTGTGAGTGCCCCAATGAAAGACTTAATGTCCCTCTCCAGTGGTCTGCTGAATGTGATCAAAGCTTCAAAAGAATAATACAAGTTATTGAGAACGCAACCAAGATGACCTATTTTGACTCCACGTTACATACTGGGATCACAGTCGATGCGAGCCCAGTGGGGCTGGGGGCAATGCTTCCTCAAAATATTGGTCATTCAAATGCTCACAAACACACTGTGGCCTATGCCAGTCAAAGCCTCTCTGACACAGAACGTGCCTACTCTCAGGTGGAGAAGGAGAGTCCGGCTGTAGTGTGGGCCTGTGAACATTTTCATGTATTTCTATATGGAAAACATTCACCATTGTTAAAGACCACCAAGCACTGCTCACTATTTTTGGATAACCAAAAGTCAAGATGCCCCCTTGTATTGAGAGGTGGGGGTTGTGACTGCAGAGTATGACTATACAATTGTACACAAGTCAGGTAAAGATCAGAACTCTGCAGATTACTTTTCATGAGTACTGCTACATCATTACAGTTCAACATCCAAAACAGCGGAGGAGTGCATCAACTATATTGTGAGGTCTAGATCACCAGCAGCCTTATCCGTTGAACAGATTATTGCTGCTACTAATGCCGACAACACACTTATCCTCAAAGACATTATTTCACTCAGTCGTGGCAGAAGAGTACTCAAACTTTTGCTGATGATGTTGAATTTCAAAAATTGGAAAATGTACCGGATGAACTGCTCATTACCAGGGAAGGTTTTGTATTGAGAGGCTTGAGAATCATCATACTTGAGAGCCTAAGACCGCAAGCCATTGAACTAGCCAATGAAGGTCATTGTGGCATTGTAGCCACCAAAAGAGCAATAAGAGACCGAGTATGGTTTCTGTCAGGAGCTCACCTGTCTTTCTGCAGAAGCACCCAGGAACTGAAGACAAGGTCCGCCACCTCCCCCAACCACCAATCGTGCCTATCAAACTCTAAGGAACAATGGTGATCAGGGGATGAAGGGAGACAAAACAAGGAAAAGAAGGGGAAGAAATCGCTCGACGTAATTCACCTTCCACTGGACTTTCGTCTAAAACAAAACTAAAAGAAAAGAAGGGGCGTGTTAGATGGCAATGCACATCTAACTGTATGCAACCACTACAATCCCTTTCTTAGTACCTTAATCCTCCCTTCTTCTGAATAGGGCTGGGGTAGTATAGTCCAGAAAACTGTGCTGTAAAGAAGAAGTAGAAGGAGTAGTACATAAACACACTAGAACCATTAAGTACTACACAACTAGAGTTATGTTAGTAACAGTTCTGCTCACCACTCTGGCTAAACTACTGATCGGTGAATTAACTTCACGGGTCCTGACTTTCTTCAGGAAACACGCTTGAGGTTTAGACTTCTGCACATTGAGAGAATACTATCCTCTATCTTCATGAAAGAAGTCCAGTGTACAAAGGAAACAAAAAGGCAGCGAATACACGCTGTTACCGTAACTTTAGAGTCCACTTCTTTATAGACTTGGCAGTCCACGCCTCCGCCAGTAGTGAAGTACAGTAACCTTGACTGGGGGTCTTTAGGGCAGATGAGCGGGGCCACACTGCAGAGGCGATCCGACCGACAGGCAGAGCAAACAGCCAGAAGTAGTCCACGCCTCCGCCAACAGTGTAGTGCAGTAAGCTTGAATGGGGGTCTTTAGGGCAGATAAGCGGGACCACAGAGTTGGGGTGATCCAGCCGACAGGCAGAGCAAACAGCCAGAAGTCCGGCCGGCCGGCGGAACATCAAAGTCCGGCCGACGGGCGGAACCCAAAGCCTTCACTCCACCTGCCCACGGAACCCACCCCCTCTGTTGACTGGCTTGGGGATAATACGGGCAAAATAGACGGCAGGCAAAGAACTCACTAGAGCTGCGGGGCCAGCACGCTGACAGAGGTCCCAAGTCCTGGAGACCATGAAGGAAGCGGGTCCTGGGAAAAACAATGAACAAGGCTTGCAAGGCACGGGAAACGCCACAAGGAACCAGGGAATCGGTGTGAAACTGGCGTTCAGGAACACTAGTACGCAAAGCGCGATATCCGGGGGAAATCAGGCTTTTGAGTCTGCCTGACTTCCTCGCGCATGTGCACTCCCGAGCCGCCATCTTAGATTAGAGGTGCCGGCAGCCGTGATAGTTCCCAAACCTAGAAGAGCAAGTTGAGAGGGAAATAAAAGATTGCCACAGGTGCTATACCAAAGTCAGGAATGCCCATGTAAAGGTGAAAAGATATGGGGTGCCTGGAACAAGTATAGAGGTTATTGGTAAAGACCGTTGCAAATGTTGTGTATTGAGGTGGGAGAAATGTTGCTATGGTTTAAGACAAGAGAAGGAGATTACTTGAATAGCAGGTAATCACGGTGGGGTGTATATTAAGTATTGTAAACTTGCACCATCTGTCTCTCCTCCTATGTAATTTCTGAATTGATATTGAACTGAAGCTTGTTCTATGTTTAATAAAAAAGATGTTAAAAAAAATATTAATAAAAAAAAGAATACCATCTTTGCAACTGCCTTTTCCCCAAAGTGACGCAGCATCCATTGACAATGTCTGACCTTCCTGCACATGCCTGGGAAAGATTTGAAGTTGATTTCTTTGGGCCCTTGGGAAATGGACATCATCTCATGGTAGTCATTGATGAATATTCACGTTTTCCTCTAGTAGAGGAGTTATCATCAACAAACCATGACAAGGTCATCGAGTGACTGGTTGACATCTTTGCAGTGTGGGGTGTCCCTGCCATTCTCAAATCTGACAATGGCCCGCTTTTCAATAGCAAAGAGTTCAAGGAGTTTCTAGGCAGACTCAATGTCAAGCATCAAAAGAGTACACCTCTGTGGCTCCAAGCCAATGGTTACCCTCAAAAGGGTAGTTCAACGAGCATTGATAGAGGGAATTAAGTTAAATTAGGCCCTGGGTCAAGCCCTCCGAGCCTTTCGGTCAACTCCTTACTCGACAACTGGTGAGAGTCCTGCCACCTTGCTATTTGGGAGCGATATCAGAACCAAACTGCCTCTGTGGACAGCCAACCAATCCATGAATGCTGATAAGGTTCAAGTCACAGACACTTCTCGAAAGTGCAAAATGAAAACTTATACCAATCGGCGTCAACAAGCTCAGGAAACTGTCTTTGGTAAAGGTGACTGGGATCTGGTCAAGCAGTAACAAGAACAGATAACCACCACTCCGTTTCCTGTCGATCCTCTGAGGGTTGTGGCGTGCAAAAGGCACATGGTGACAGCTGCAGTGCATTGTCCCGGAAAGTCCATCACAAGGGACTTGCCACACTTTAAGCACCTACCTCGACATCTGTCAGCTCCTGCAATCATGAATGAGGTGACCTTGCCTAATAGTCCAGATCAAGCATCAGGACCTGTGCCATCGGTGCACAATCAGAGTGCATCTCAATTACCTCATACCACTCAATTTGGCTAACAAGTGTGAACACCTTGATGACTTATTAAAGAGCTATGAAGTGACTGTTGTTTATTTTAACAAAAGGGGAGATGTAGTGTTGTGAAACGATGTGCACTAGGACCCATGTAGTTCTGGGCGGACTCAACAGACGAGTTATGTAACTTGCTGGGAAGTGTTATGGTGGGATTATTAACTGTTATGACATAAGGAGAAGACAGTGTGTGGTTGTGTGCTGAGGAATAAAGACGTCCGTTACAGAGCTCAGTGTGTGCAACCCTGCCAAGTACCACACATCAGGGGTTAGACTAACTCATTTTTGTGCTGGCGTCCACATTACGGCACTAAAATGCATTAGTCATGCTGTTAGAAATGGGGGTCTCTAGTTGGCAGAGGTAGGTACCTTTGTCGGAATAGGGACCCTTGCTTCTAGTCAAGGTAAGGATGATATGCACTTTAGATAACCCCTGCTCACCCCCTGGGTATCTTGGCATGAGCAGACAGACTTATCCCAAAGGCAATGTGTAAAGTATTTGTACTCAAAACACACAGTAATACAGTGATAGCACCACAAATGGACACCACACCAGTTTAGAAAAATAAAGTATCTTTCTCTAAACTCAACAAGACCAAAATGACAAAAATCAAACATACATGTAATAGGAAAACGACTTTAAAAAGCTTTCAAACAACTTTGCCCATAGAAAACTATGGATGCATTTCTCTCAAAGTACCTGTAGTTGCGACAAAATTCACAGGACCAAACAGCCGCAGAGATGAGAAGCATCGAAAAACAAAGAGATGCATCAGTTCCTGAGACCCTGGGGAGTCGATGCAACAGTTCTCCTGCACGCAGGAGAAGTGATGCGCCGAATCCGGTCTGTAGGGGGAAGTGATGCATTGATTCCGAGACGGTTCTGGTCCACAGATGATGAGTCTGGAAAACTTGCCGCACAGGTACGATGTGTGGAAATCCGGGATGCGTCGGCGATCAATGCGGCAGTGTCGAGAGGTGCTGCGTCGGTTTCTTCAGCTGTGACCCCTCGATGCATCGCTTCTTGCAGCGGCGATAGGCGCAGCATCGGTTTCGAAAGCGGCACGGCGATGCGTGGAGATTCTTCTTGCACAGTGGTGCTGCGTCAGAAAAAACTGCCACAAGAAGAGCGCTGCATCGATTTTCTTATAGTCGCATTGCTTTTCCAGCTCCCAACAGCAGGAACACCCTCCGGAGGCCCAACACAGTCACAGGCACATCTTGGCAGGTCAGAACTCCCAGCAAGGAAGTTCAGGTGAGCTGGGGGTGAAGTCTTTGTGTCCCTGATCCCTCAGAACCGGAGGCCAGCACACACAGGCTCTTGGAGATCTTCTTCAAGCAGGGGAAACAGCACACAGCAAAGTCCTTATCCATTCCTTCGCAGAATCAGCTACTGCAGGCCAACCTCAGACAGCACACAGCAAAGGGGCAGTACTTCTCCTTCAGTTTCTCCAGCTCTTCTCCTTGGCAAAGGTACCTCTTGAATTCCAAAAGTGATCCAAAGATCAGGGGTTTTAAGTCCAATACTTATACCACAAAATGTCTTTGTTCTCTTTGTGCACAGGTCTCTGAGCCCAGCCCAAATCAGTTCTGTCATCACTGGTGTAGCATGACCACAGGGGGTGGAGACAGCATTATGCAAGGGAGACAGGCCCTATTCAGGTGCAAGGAATCACCTCCCACTACTCTAAATTCAGCCAGGGTCTCTTCAGCCCAGCTCTGAGTCATCCAGGAAGGGCCAGGCACGCCTCAACCCCCCAGTGGCTGTTTACAGTGAATGCACACCCCCAGCCCCTGTCACTCCAAAACCAGACAATCAATACACAAGCAGGCAGAGGAACACGGAATGGTTAAACAACAAAATGCAGACTTTCTAAAAGTGGCATTTTCAAACACACAATTTTTAAACCATCTTTACTAAAAATATGTGTTATTAAATTCTGAGTTCAGAGAGCCTAAACTTTATTTCTCCATCTTGTCCCAATGGGAAGTTATATTTATAAGATGTTATAAATAAACTCCCATTCTATCCTATGGGGCAAGATGGCCTTTGAATAGTGAAAAACGAAATTGGCAGTATTTCACTATCAGGATATGTCACACACACCAGTACATGTCCTACTTTTCACATACACTGCACCCTGCCCGGGGGGGGGGGGGGGGTACCTTGGACCTACCATAGGGGTGCCTTACATGTAAAACAAGCATTTGCAATGCAATAGGTCTCGCATTTGTGAGGGTTTGAGCTATTGGCATTTTAAATGACCATTCCTTTTATCTATGTGTTTTGAAAACCTCCAAGAGGTGCGTAAACACACAACTTGGGGAAACAGCCACATCAACGCAGCTGCTTCCACGCACACCCTTAACCACGCATGCCTTACAATGCATGCGTGGATACCACGCATAGCCTTTACTACGCATACCTTTACAACAAGATACGTAGTCAAGGTATATGTGTTGAAGGTACAAATCCGTTCTATTCAGGTCAAAAACACAGAAGTCCTTCTAGAAAGCACTCGTTTGGATGCTACGGATGTCGAGTGCACCCCTGACATTTAACCAAAGAATGGTGGTCCAGGATACGTAAACGTGCCTACCAGCACCAAATCTTTCAGCCAAAACATGCGCGATTTCATTCACTTGAACTGATCAAATTCAATTAAAAAAACGCAGCTCACCAGCATTCTCTGTGTTTTTTGTCTGCTACGTTCTTAAATGATCCCTTCTAAACATGAGCATGTTGCCTCTTTCCGTCGCCCGAACAGACACAAAACGTTTATTGGTAAAAGATGTGGAGGCTATCGGCATTGTTAGTGGAAACTGAAAGACCCTTCCGCTTCCTCTTACGACGTGCACTGCACTCCAGAAGAGCTTGGAGAGACGTCGTGGAGAGGTAAGGGGGATTTTAGTTTGGGATTGTGTCACGCAGGGGTCCATTTTTAGGGTGCAGAGGAGGGGTATCTGTTAGAAGGGTTTGGGGGTGGGGGAATCGCGCAGGTTAACATTTTTTGGTTTCAGGGTGGGGGTATTTTTTTAGAAGGAATGGGGCGGGGGTCGCGTAGGGGTACAGGCGAGGGATATTTTCAAATAAAAAAATATGAGGGCTGGAGGGGGTGGGCGCAAGGGAGCAGTTATAGGAATTGGGACAGGAGTCTGAGATAATCTTTAGCATGAATATGCCCTTATCATGCATGGTTTTACTACAAAATTCGTTGTTTAGTTATGCATGGTAAAGGCATGTTCGTGGAAAAGGTTATGCGTGGTAATGGCATTCGCATTGTAACACATGCGTTGTAAAGGCATGCGTTGCAATGGAATGCATTGTAAAGTCATACAACCCACAACTTGTACTTATAGTTCTTGCTTACGAAAAGCAAGTCTGGCAGTAAATGAGGAGCAGTTACTGCCAGCCTTGCTTCTCATAAGCAAGTTCTATAAGTACAAAGTGCATGTTTATGCACCGCTTGCAGGTTTTCAAAACACAAAAAATAAAAGGCATTGTCATTTACAATGCCAATAGCTCAAACTCTTGGAAATACGAGACCTATTACATTGCGAATGCTTGTTGCTAATTGGAATGTTTCTGGAGTTACTGGCCTGAGAGCGCAA
The DNA here is from genome assembly GCF_964204655.1 of Triturus cristatus. Taxonomy (NCBI): domain Eukaryota; kingdom Metazoa; phylum Chordata; class Amphibia; order Caudata; family Salamandridae; genus Triturus; species Triturus cristatus. The sequence goes on along the minus strand of NC_140595.1, from coordinate 458,097,182 downwards.
TTAATGGAATGATACGCATTATGTATATATATATATATATATATATATATCTTTCAAGTTGTCTGTTAGACACATATCATAGTTATTTGATATATTAATGTATACAAAAAAAAGGGAGGAATGTTTTATGCTGCCCATCCACTTTGCTCTCTGCTTCTGCATGGCCACTGCATTGAATGTTGGCTGCGTGAGTGATTGAGAATGTTGGAGCAAGAGGTGAGCGTGTGCATGGAGGGAGGGGTGAGCATTTGACAGTTGGCGGAGGGAGCAGCGGCGGCCAGCTGGGCTCTGTACATGAATCTTAAAATAACATCTCGGGGACTCACAAGCGCTGCTTCTTGACATTTGTTTACCGGCGACATCTGTACACCAGCCCTTCTGTCTTGGTCTATAGTGGCTGTTCAAGTCCTCTTTCTTTATGGGTCTCTCCTGTGGCTTGGGCCTATGGCTCCAGGAAATGGACCTCTAAGCACAGATATAGATAGCCTCGGCAGCGCGATCTAATGCTGTAGTCAGGCTTCTAAGATAAATGCTAATGAGAATTGGTGCATTCTAATCACAGATACCCCGAGTAAGAGCCCCCCACGCAGGCTTGCCTCCCACCTCACACAGTCGCTGCCTGTAACCCTGCCCTCCTCTGCCAGTTGAGCCTGGCAGCCCCAGTGCTGACGTTGCTTTGGCACTCGTCCATTACGCCTTGGTTTGATCGATGCTACTAGATTGTTGATCCAGAAACCCATGTAAGGGTACAGCGGCAATCCCACAACACAGAGCGCTTTCATAACATGTCCCTGTGAAATACTGTATATGGTAAATCCTAGACACTTACATTTTCTGCGAGGGCAGCCTCTCTTGGCAGCCCTGAAGGGGGTGAGCTCAGCATGCGCACCATGTCTGTCATTGTGGGTATGCGCTACATGTCTTTATTTACTCCATTGAGCTAATAGTCAGTCGCATGGTCGCTTTGAGCGTAATTTTGTATTTGTGGTGATTAGGTAATGTATTACGGTAGCGTGACAGTAAATGAGCCTTCCGCAGCGGACCTCTGTCGGGTGACTCATGGCACCTCTCAAGCACGCGCGCTTTAGAAATGTTGAACAGGCATTGAAGGTGAGCGTTCAAAGTCGGCTTTCTGTTACCGAACCCGCTCAAAGCTCAAGGCTCTTTCTATTATCACAGTAAGAGGAGGAATTTTCTTTCATAGTCCAGTGGAATGAAGGCTTCCAGTGCTCACCTCTGACATGAACTTTGATCACGTGTCTGCCAAAGTGAAAGCGACCACGAGCAGGCAAATCTAAATAGGCGCGCGCGGCCACGCTAATTAAAAATAGATGGCCCCTGCGCGCCGCTGCTCGCTCCCGAAAGGTGGATGCCACCACAAGCACGAATGCTTGAAAAGAGCTGACTGATTTCTAAAGGTCATCTCCTTGAGCATCGCTTGCGCGCTGAACTAGGCTCGACCTAAAAAGGGAAAGTTAGGGCCTGGCAAGTGGGTGCACTTGCCAAGTTGACATGGCAGTTAACAACTGCGCACAGACACTGCAGTGGCAGGCCTGAGTTACCATTTCAGAGCTAATCATGTGGGTGGTACAATCAGTGCTGCAGGCCCACTAGTAACATTTAATTTACAGGCCCTGGCACACTTCAGTGCACTTTACTAGGGGCATACCAGTAAATCAAATATGCCAATCATGGAGAACCAATTGTAACAACAATTTACATAGGAGCATTTGCACTTTGACATGGATCAGCAGGGCCAGAGTGCCCAAAGCATCTAAGCCAGTAAAAACGAAATCCAGCACAGCATAAGAAAATACAGGAGGGTCATACGATTCTCTGTACCTGTCTTAGAAGGGACCACCACGACAATTAATAATCATCAAATTTTAATATTAATCATATCGGATAATTCATACATATTTATAAAAATACATCAGATAAAATCAGTTAAAATGAGAATGATAGGCAAGCGGGATCTGCTGTTCCAGCTGTGCCTCCTGGACCCTCTGTTTTGCCCTTACTGGACTTAGTGTACTCTACCCTAAAACAAATGCAGCGGGAGGCCAGATTGGAAAGTAGGAGGTTGCTTCAAGCAACTAAAGAAATTGCAGGCCTCCATCTGCAAAGTAAATAAATTATGCACTGAAATGGCTGTAAGGGTCACCCATGTGGAGGACAGAACTGTTGCTTTAGAGGAAGAGGTCAATAAACTACAGGAATTTAAGGAGCAGCAGGAAAAGCAAGCAATGGACATGTGCTGGAAACTCGAGGATTTCGAGAATCGGCAACGGAGAAACAATGTCCGATTATTAGGGATTGCCGAAAATGCTGAAGGGGGAAATATAATGCCCTTTGTTGTATCTTTGCTAAAAGGAGCCTTTCCGGATCTTGCCCAATGGAATTGGGATATGGAGGTTCAGCGGGTCCATCGCTTCCCAATGGTGCAGCGGAGGAGTAACTCAGCCAGTCAAGAGGAGCGCCCTAGAGCTATCCTGATTTATATCAGGAACTTTCTGCTTCGACAAGCCATAATTGATAAGGCAAGACCAGACGCCAAGGGTACCTATGACGGACACACCTTTTTCTCGCGCCCATACTTTTGCCACGCCACGGTGGAGCGTAGATGGAGACTCCGCCAGCTGAAAACTGCGTTTCAGGGGCTGGGTTGTGAGGCGTACTTGTTATTTCCTGCTCACCTTAAGGTTATTGATAATGGGCGGATTCAAATGTTTTTCTCTGAAGTTAAAGCACAAGAATTTATGACAGAGTTGAAGGAGGCAAAAGTAGCCCGCTAGTCGCAAGGGGACTCGACGGCTGAGTGACTGATATTTGATCATTGCTTTTGTATTTCATCTGTTAAACTGCTTGGAGGTTTCTTTCCGGTGGTGGTATTTGTTTGGGGGACTTTTTTTTTTTTTTAAAAAGAGGGGAAAAAAAAGGCTGATACAGTTCTTACTCTTGTGGTGTGGGTTGGGGGATAGCGTTTTTATGGGCAGAAGGGGAGAAGAGACAGTGGTAACTTGAAATAAGAGATCGGTTGCCACACATAGGTCATGATTGACCTATTTACCTGTATGGGTTGTAGGGGGGGTGGGGGATCAGGGTGGTCTGGTTCAGGGGGGAGTCTGGGGATCCGGGGGGGGGGGGGGGTAGGTCACAGCACTTCACAGCACAACGTATGAGGGAACACGGGGTTAAAGGTATTAGAAAGTATAGAGAATGGTTTTCTCTTGAAAGGGAAGTGGAGAATACGGTGGTATTAAAGGAAAAGGGAAAATATATATATATATATATATATATATATATATATATATATATATATATATATATATATATATATATATATATATATATATATAAGAACAAATGGGACGCACTCTCAGCAACCTTTTTGCGCTTTTTTATTTTCTTAGTTACTTTGCTTTACGGGATACAGGCATAAGCAGATCTACGCGTTTCGGTATCCCAGATACCTTGCTCACGATCAACTGTTTCTTTGGGTCCGCCCCCTTGAAGTTTACCTGTTGTTACATCATTTCCTGGCAGTGACCCAAGTCCCCTTTGCATTATGGAGGATGTAGTTTTTATTATATAAATTTACCTTTGCTTTTTGTGGCATGGGAATCACAATTCGTTGTTTAACAATAATTATGTACCCGAATGGGAAAATATACAATGTCTCTTTTTCAGGAAAGAAAGTTCATTTTCTTTAGTATTCCTTCAGAAAAGAAAGTTCATTTTCTTTGGTATTCCTCTATTTTAACCCCTCGAGTGGGGCATATCACTGTCGGTCTTTTTCAGGAAAGAAAATTCATTTTCTTTGGCATTCCTTCAGAGAAGAAAGTCATTTTCTTTAGTATTGCTCCATTTTAACCCCTCAAGTGGGGCATGTCCTTGCCAGTCCATTGTAATTCTTTTCAAAATTATTTCATACTTCTTTTTTGATCTTTTCTTAACTTATCGTTATTACCCCTCCATTGGGGATTAATCTTGTTGTTATGTCCAAACCTGAAATTTCCATTCATCTTTCTCATTCCTTTCCCCTTCTTGTTATCAATTTCCTTGTTATCCATGCTTGTCAATTGTTTTTATTCCCATAATGTTTTCTTTTTTTCAGTTCAATACTTGTTTTCATCTTTTTTTCTGTGTTGTATCCTTTTTCCTATGTTTGTTTTTCCATTATTCTTTTGAGAAGCTATAATTGATTATAGATGTATGTAAAGCTCTTCTGATTGATTAAGGCCGTGCGGTTGCAGTGTTCGTAATTTCAAAATGTACCGTGACTCTTTCTGGCGCAATTGTTTTTCCCGGTCTCCCCCACGTTCCTTTCTTGGTATGGTCTCAATTCCGTAGAATTTCAATTGCTTCCAGTCTCCTTGATGACATTGCTCCATATGTTTGGCCACTGCGTTGGATCTGTCTTTGTGTATTGTCGCTCTTATGTGTTCCAATATCCTCTTTTTTAGTTCAAAGATTGTACTCCCTACATACCTCAATGGGCATGGGCATTCCAATACATAGATTGTATACTGCGTTTTGCATGTTATTAATTGCCGAATTTCCCAAGTTTTGTTATCCGCCATTTTTATTTCCTTTGTTTGTTTGGCGATTTGGCAGGCTTTGCACATGTGACATTTTATGAAACCTTTTGTCTTCAGCCATGTGGTCACTTTATCTTTTCCTTTGAAATGACTGTGAATTAAATGATCTTTCAGGTTTTTAGCTCTCCTGTAAGTTACTGTTGGATGCTTCCCTACCAATTCTTTCACAGTAGCATCTAGCTGTAGTATCTTCCAATTTCTTCTTAAGATACTCACGATTTGCTTGCTCTCCAGTGAGTAATCTATTATGAGTCGAATTGGCTGCTGCTCTGTGGTCTTTTGTTTCCCAGATAAACACTCTTCTCGTGTTTTGCTGTTTGTTTTTTCCCAGCATTTTCTGACTGTATTGGTGTTATATTTCCTTTTCTTGAACCTTTCCATAGTGATGTTTCCATGCTTTCGCCATTCATCTTCTTCACTGCAGATTCGCCGAATCCTCAGGAATTCCCCATAAGGAATACTTGAGATTAGGGGTTTTTGATGAAAGCTTGTTGCTTCCAAGGTGGCATCGGTTGCTGTATCTTTCCTGTGCAAAGTTGTCTGTATATGGCCATTTTTGATATAAATTTCCGTGTCCAAGAATACTACTCTTTCGTTGCTGATTTCATATGTGAACTTTAGGTTTGTTTTGCTATTATTCAGTAGTTCAAAGTATTCTTGGAATTCCATTTTTGTTCCATCCCATATGATGAATAAGTCGTCAATGAATCGTCTCCAACTGACGACTTTGTTCAACATTGCATCATTACTTGCACTCCATGCCACCTCCTTTTCCCAGTATCCCATCGCTAAACAGGCATAGCTGGGACTAAATGAAAATCCCATTGCAGTCCCGTTCCTCTGGCGATACACTTCTTCTCCGAAAACAAAGATGTTTTTATTGAGACATATTGATATCATTTCTAGAAGCATTTTATTGTGTTCACAGTACTTGATGTTGCGGTCTTGTAGAAAAAAGTTACATGCTTCCAAGCCCATGTCGTTCCCTATATTTGTGTATGGGGATATGACATCCATTGTTACCAATTGATATGTTTCCTGCCAGGGAGTGTTTTGTAGCAGCCTCAACAGGTCCGTTGTGTCCTGTATGTAGGAGCTGAGTTGAGTTACGTAAGGATTTAGAAAAAAGTCAATGTAATTGGCCATAGGTTCTAGCACAGATCCCTTTGCTGACAAAATCGGTCTGCCCGGTGGTTCTTTTTGGTCCTTATGGAGTTTTGGCAGGAAATAAATTGTAGCTATAATTGGATGAGTTACTGTTAAATATTTTCGTTCATCTTCATTTATCAATTCCTGTCATGCCCATTCCTGAAGCCGATTATCAACCGCTTCTTTTATTTCCAAGGTTGGGTTCTTTTTAAATTTTTCATAGTATTCAGTGTTCCAAAGTTGGCGATGTGCTTCCAAAGCATATGCTCCTTTTTCCATGATCACTATGTTTCCCCCCTTGTCTGCCATTTTGATTTCGATTTATATATATATATATATATATATATATACATATATACAGCTACCAAGTTACACCAGATGAGCCAAGGCACTCGCAGGCGGGTGCTATCACGCGGCGGTGTCCCGCGTTGTCAATACGAACGCTTCCAACAAAGTCCTTGCAACAAAGTTAAGCACTCACAGGGAGGTTCCGTATCAGTTAGTCTTTAATCACCAGATAGACCAAACAGCAAACAGACGCGTTTCGGAAATTCCTTCTTCAGTGTCTAATTGAAAGCGCTGCGCGCTGACATTTTTAAAAGACAAATTCATTGACATCACTTCCGCCGTACCAAAACAGAAACAAATAAGGGGCATAAATGCCTCAGTAAGGTACTGCTTCTACGGCGGCCATCTTATAACGGTGTAAACAACGTGTTCGTTGCTGACATTTTGACATAATATTGCATTCATCAGGATTCGGACAGCGTGTTTCCCTCAATGCTATAGATATTATCATAACAGCAAATATGAAACCAATATATCCGTATAGTAACATATCCATATCATCTTTTATGTGTATGTACATGTCAATTGCCATGTGTTACTTAAACTGTAAAACAGCCCTACTGATCGTAGTACAACTGTGCCAGCAATTCCGCCGTGTATCGGCCTTAACACAGAATCTTGCCTACAATTGGCGCCATTTTCCCTAGATATATTCTCATAAACATAAATATGAGGAAATTGGTTGCTGTTTATCTGCACATTGGTAAAGGATATTTCTCGTATTGCGCCATGTATCGGCATTAAAATGTCCTCAATGAGACATGTATTAAGTTAATACTCCAATAATGTGCTGTTTGTGAATGCATCTCATGGGGCAATTTATGGCTGTCAGAATCAAAAAGTCAAAAATTCAAAAGTCAAAGATTCCCGCAAAATTCAAAAAGTTTTAAGATTTTCATATAGTTATAATTAGGACCGAGTTTCTCTAGGAAATCTCAAAATTCTATTTTGAATAACTTTGGCGCCGTTGATGAATCCTCGCGAAATTTTCAAAACTAATGGGGCGCTCCGCTCAGCTCCTACCCTGAAAGTCTCTGGGTGATTCGTCAAGCGGGGGCCGAGAAAAAAGGGTGGTCCCAAAACGCGTTTTCTCCATGCATTTTCCCATAGGACCTTTAGTCGAAGGTACAGCCCGAACGGCTGAACGGAATTACTTGAAATTTGGCAGCGAGGTAGTCCTCAGGTCAGGCATGTGCCTTTTGCATATATGGAGTCAATCTGTTCAGTAGTTCCTGAGAAAATTGCAGTTAAAAGTACATAAATATCTATAGCCGCGCACTGTGCGCGCACCGTGCGCGCACCCTTACATGCGCGAGCGTAATTCTGATTGGTGGTTACATGTCAGTCAACGTTCGAATCGGTCGAAATCAGGAAGTGTCGGCCGTCATTTTGTTTGATTTCGGTCCGAGACTGAAAAAGAGAGGTGGCGAACGTGAAAAGGGGGCAGGGTAGAGAGTTCCTGACCCCCTAGCCTTTGTCAGGGGGTCCCTGAAGGACCCCGAAGGGTGAAAAAAACATTTTTTTTTTTTTTAAACCGCGGGGTGCGTGTGTAAAACCTTAAAAAAATATATATAATACATACATACATAACTTAGCAGTTAAAAAACCGTACAAATTCACTTAAAAAACCATAGGTTTCACACACGTTATAGTTAGGAATTAGCATTTAAAAAACCTTGCAAATTCACTTAAAAAACCATAGGTTTCACACATGTTATAGTTAGGTGGACATTTCACTCGTAAAAAACCAATGACATTCCCCCGTTATAGTTAATTCAGATAACTATAACTTGCGCGCCCGCAATCCACTGCTCATGATCTCACATATTACATCACTCATGACATGGTCAGTGGCATCACTCATGACATCACTGATGACATCATCCTTGTGATAGAGTGGCAGTCGCGCGAGTTATAGTTATCTGAACTAACTATAACGGGGGAATTTCATTGTTTTTTTACGAGTGAAATGTCCACCTAACTATAACATGTGTGAAACCTATGGTTTTTTTAAGTGATATATATATATTATTTACTGGCGGTCGCCAGTAGATAGTTATAGTTAGGACCGTGTTTCCATAGGAAATCTGAAAATTCTATTTTGAATAACTTTGGTGCCGGTTGACGGATCCTCGCGAAATTTTCAAAGCTAATGGGGCGCTCCGCTCAGCTCCTACCCTGGAAGTCTTGGGGTGATTCGTCAAGCGGGGGCTGAGAGAAAAGGGGGGTCCCAAAACGCATTTTCCCATAGGGCCTTTAGTCGAAGGTACAGTCCGAACGGCTGAACAGAATGACTTGAAATTTGGCAAAGAGGTAGTCCTCAGGTCAGGGATGTGCCTTTTGCATATATGGTGTCAATCTGTTCAGTAGTTCCTGAGAAAATTGCAGTTAAAAGTACATAAATATCTATATGCGCGCACCGTAACGTGCGCGAGCGTAATTGTGATTGGTGGTTACATGTCAGTCAACATTCGAATCGGTCGAAATCAGGAAGTGTTGTCCGCCATTTTGTGTGTGACAGTGAAAAAGAAAGGTGGAGTACGTGAAAAGGGGGCAGGGTACAGAGTTCCTGACCCCCTAGCTTTTGTCAGGGGGTCCCTGAAGGACCATGAAGGGTGAAATAATTTTTTTTTATTTTTTTTATCGCGGGGTGCGCGCACCGTGCGCGCACCGTCGCGAGGTGCGCGCACGGCGGAAAAAAAATCATTAAAAAAATAGAATTAAAAATCAAATTTAAGTGTTTAGATGTTAGGTGGCTCTAAAAAGAGCCGTTGTGTTAATTGAGGAACAGAGGAAGAAAAAAATTATAGGGTGCCGCATGTGTGCTGCTGTATCTTGCTCTCTATTAGGGGAATGCTGGTGTCCCCATAAGAGAGAAGAGCATTGCACGCATTGCACCGTATATGCACCCTCTTGAACAGAGGGTGTATATCCAGAGGAACAGAAGCAGGTGAAGCTGCCGCCGCAGATGAAGTGTTCGGCTGAGCTGCCGATGATGTGCTCGGCTGAGCTGCTGCGGATGTGCTCGGCTGAGCTGCTGGAGGGTTTTCTCTAGCAGCTCGAACAAAAGCCACAGGATGTACTTCTCTAACGTGCCTGATCATAGTGAAGATACTAAAAGAGTATTTCTTTTTAGGATCTCCTCTTGATAAGACACCACCACAAATAGTGCAGGTGACTTTTGGAGCATTCACCTTCTTCTGCCCCTCTGGAAAAGTGAAAAATTGCCATATAAAAGAGTTTTTCTGTTTCCTCTCCCTCTGTGGCACAAGGGTATCCTGTTCACTCCCAGAAGATGACTGCTGCTCTGCCATTCTCAAGTACTGGAGTACTGGAAAAGCTGCTCAGCTCCTTCTCCCAGGGAATCAGAAGTAATAATGAGGGGAGTGGGTGTGGTGTTGGAAGTTTCTGGAACTGAAACTACTATAAACCAATGAAAAGTGTTGTTTCTTAATCACATGACCTGAAACTACTATAAACCAATGAAAAGTGTAGTTTCTAAATCACATGACTTGCCGCACACGGTCAAAAACGGTCAAAAACCCTTAAAAAAAAATACATATTTAAAAAATATAATAATACATTCATAAATTAGCATTTAAAAAACCTTGCAAATTCACTTAAAAAACCATAGGTTTCACACACGTTATAGTTAGGAATTAGCATTTAAAAAACCTTGCAAATTCACTGAAAAAACCATAGGTTTCACACACGTTATAGTTAGCTGGACATTTCACTCGTACAAAACCATTGAAATTCCCCCGTTATAGTTAGTTCAGCTAACTATAACTCGCGCGCCCGCAATCCACTGCTGATGACGTCACATATTACATCACTCATGACATGGTCAGTGACATCACTCATGACATCACTGATGACATCTCAAATGACATCACTGATGACATTACTGATGACGTCATCCATGTGATAAATTACCACATCTTCTCACACCCTAATATAACCTTTGATACACCGACTCAAAATTTCAGAGTTCCATTCTCAAAACCATACATACTGCAATACCAATAACTACATACCCACTTATTAACTCTTAGGTCTACATACACCTCCACTCATTCACCTGTACAGTCCCTCATACTTACAGTCACACCATACAAAACTATCATATGCATTTATACACCTATATAGACACTCACACACTACCAATCATCCATAGAGGTACTCTCACACCTAGTCAGTCATACAAATAATCACACTCCCATTTACTCACCTATGCGGTTATACACACTCAAGTTCACTTACTCATAAAAATAGTACCACATTCTTACGCTCTTATAGAATCATTGATACAAGCACACACTCATCCATACAGTCACTCTCACAATCACACACTCTCACATCTATCCACTTATATACTCTTACACGCATATATACTGCCTTTCACATATGTAGTTAGTCACAAATGTACCACTGAGATATACATTCAATCCCTAATACACCCATACATACACTCACTCAACCATACAGTTCATCACAGATGCACTCTTAAAACCATGCACCCACTGAATCACCCACTCACACATCTATGCATAGAATCACACACACCCTACCCACACAAACACTCAGGAACCCATATAGATACTCAGACAAGCAATCAATAACTCATATGACGTCAGATATTACATCACTGATGACATATGTGTTTTTCTGAAAAAAAAATATTTGTAATATATGTATAGCTAAAAATTAATGGAAGAAGACATGGGTAAATAAGTGTCTAAATACAGTGATGTAATATCTGACGTCATCAGCAGAGGATTGCGGTCGCGTGAGTTATAGTTGCCTGCACTAACTATAACGGGGGAATTTCATTGGTTTTTCACGAGTGAAATGTCCTGCTAACTATAACATGTGTGAAACCTATGGTTTTTGCAGTGAATATATATATATATATTCACTGAAAAAACCATAGGTTTCACACATGTTATAGTTAGCTGTAGATTTTACTGATAAAAAACCAATGAAATTCCCCCGTTATAGTTACTGTAGGCAACTATAACTCACGCGACCGCAATCCTCTGCTGATGCTAATACTCTATTTAGGCACTTATTTGCCCATGTCTTCTTCCATTAAATTTTAGCTATACATATATTACAAATATTTTTTTTTCATAAAGACACATATGTCATCAGCAGAGGATTACGGTCGCATGAGTTATAGTTGCCTACAGTAACTATAACGGGGGAATTTCATTGGTTTTTTATCAGTAAAATCTACAGCTAACTATAACATGTGTGAAACCTATGGTTTTTTCAGTGAATTTGCAAGGTTTTTTAAATGCTAATTCCTAACTATAACGTGTGTGAAACCTATGGTTTTTTCAATGAACTTGTACGGTTTTTTAAATGCTAACTTACTTTACGCCATTCGTGGCGTGCGCGCCCAGTTAACGCAGTTCGTTCCGTGCGCGCACGGTGCGCTTCGCGCACCGCGCGCCCACTTTACGCAGTTAGTGCCATGCACGCACGGTGGTCACGCGGTGCGCTGCGCGCACCGCGTGCCCACATTATGCGAGATGGGCCATGTACGCACGATGCGCTTCGCGCACCGTGCGCACATGGGGGACATATTATGCGCATCGTTGTGAAATGTTTTGTTTATTGTTTTCATTTGATTGAGAAGCCAAGCACATGGGGTGGGGAGAGTGTGGATACTTTTTTTTTTTTTAATTTTTTTTTACCGTACGCGTACGGTAAGCGTAATCGGCGATTTTTCGAAAAAAAAAATATATATTTTTTGGGCCTTGTGGGTTGTTTGGGGGCCCGTATATCATTGCTGGGTGATTATTATCTCAATATACTGCCCCTTTACACATTTTTGGGCTTCATTTATGCTGCCCCACTCAGAGTGCGAGAGAGAAAATGGCGGCCGCCGCTTCCTGGTTTCTGCCGATTCGAATGTTTACTAAGATCTAAGAGCCAATCAGAATCGCGCTCGCGCACGTCACCGTACGCGTACGGTAAGCGCACCGTAAGCGCACCGTAAGCTGGCTCAGATATATATATTGATTTAAAGGCTATTTTCTCAGAATCTACTGAACAGATTTACACCAAACCTACAAAAGGCACTTCCTTGACCTGAGGACTACCTCTCTGCCAAATTTCAAGTAATTCTGTTCAGCCGTTCGGGCTGTAGCTGTGTCTAAAGGTCCTATGGAAAAATGCATGGGAAAAACGCGTTTTGGGACCCCCCTTTTATCTCAGCCCCCGCTTGACGAATCCCCCCGAGACTTTCAGGGTAGGAGCGGAGCGTAGCGCCCCACCTATTTTGAAAAATTCGCGAGGATTCGTCGACCGGCGCAAAAGTTATTCAAAATAGAATGTTGCGGATTTCCTATGGAAACGTGGTCCTAACTATAACTACCTACTGGCGACCGCCAGTAGGTAATATATATATATATATATATATATATATATATATATATATATATATATATATATATTTCTACGCTGAAGGACAGCTACCCAAAATTTCTTTATGAATCTTAGAATCGTCTCAATCAATTTTTGTGGGCTTAACGATTAAGCCAAGCGGCAAAGGGCGGCAATTATTTTGAAGACAATGCGAGCTGATATCCTATGTGTTCAAGAGACCCATATAGAGGGTACCAGAGGAGGAATTCTTGAACAACTCGGTTTAGGCTATTGATGGCTACTAAGCAAGGTACTAAAACCAGAGGGGTCCCTATCCTTACCGAAGGAAAGATATAATTGTTCAAAGGAAATTTTCAGATAGGTGGGGGCGGTGGGTATTAGTGGAATGTGTGTTTGCTGGGGAGCCATTCACTTTGTGTTCAGTATATGGCTCAACCGCAGATGACCCAGAGATATTTGAGTTCCTGGATGATGAGTTAGTTAAATGGCCTACCCCACTAATAATATGTGGTGATTTCAACATTAATGGGCTTGGAGGACTCTGGGGAAATGCTAGTGATATATATTCTGGGCGTAAGAGAGAAGTCTTTAAGGCACTTACTAATATGGTAAGCAATCACAGACTTATAGACCTATGGCATCTATAAGTCTGCAATAAAAGGTCCCGGTAGCGCGTTTTTTTCTGCTCCACACAAGGCGGTTTATAGACTTGATTATTTCTTTGTTTCACACTCTTTAGTGCATCGGGTTAGAATAGAGAAACACCCTAGGATATTATCGGATCATAATCATAAAAGAGAGCATTGCCACGAATTCAGTGAGCGGGTTGGGCATTTGCTGGCAGTTAGACTCAGACAAAGGAGTGCTGCAAGTGAGATAAATGAGATCAGAGATGACTGTGGAAACCTAGTTATAGATCCACCTGGAATTCAGGAAGTGTTTCGACAATTCTACCAATGACTATATGGTGAGGAACCCCAGGTGCGGCAGAACTTAATTCAGGGGTATCTTAATAGCATTCCATTGCAGAGTATTGATTCTGAAGACAGTGAAAAGCTGGAGGCTATATTGACACAGGATGAGATTTATGGTGCACTGAGGAATCTTCCCTCAGGCAAGGCTGCTGGACCTGACCAGATTCCCCTGGAGTTTTATAAAACCTTCCTGGATGTATTTGGACCCGACCTGGTTGATACGATCTGTCGTGCACAAACCGGGAGCTCGGTTCCTGATTCTTTGGCAGGAGCCGATAATATAATATTTTTAAAAAAGGGCAAGCCATCTCGGGAACCTGGATCATATCGGCCAATTGCGCTCATAAACTCTGACTCTAAGATCCTGTCCAAAGCTCTCGCGACCAGATTAAATACCGTCATAGGGAAAGCAATCCACCCATGTCAGCATGGGTTTATAACAGGGAGGGGGACTACCCAGCATATACGTCGGGTAATAACCCTGTTCGATGCAGCTGAAGTCTCAGGGGACTCTATGTCTTTGCTGCTTTTGGATGCAGAGAAAGCCTTTGATAGGGTCTCCTGGGATTATCTATGGGAGGCAATGAAATGGTTTGGTATCAGGCAGGGGGTTATTAAAGCCATTTGCGCTATGTATAGAGCACCAACTGCCCGGCTGAGAATAAATGGGAAATACACTGTGCCTTTCGTGATCAAACGGGGCACCAGGCATAGTTACCTGTGTTCACCCCTTTTATATATATAGATCCTTTAATTCGGCAGCTGGATGCCTCCCGGGGAATTGAGCCTATTATTTACCATGGGTTAGCAACAAAAGTCCTTGTGTATGCGGACGATGCCGCTTTAGTCACCCCCAACCCACTAGCAGCACTAGCTGCAGTCGAGGAGACAGCTCAAGCATTTGGTGGGATCTCCGGATATGCCCTAAACAGGCAGAAGACCCAGATAGTTATGAACAGGGGGATCAGCCTCTCTGACCCACGGGTGATAGATTCAGCGGTTTACTTGGGTACTGATATAACCTCTGAATTAAGTGATCTGGTGGCTATAAATATTGATTCTGTAATCCGGAAGGCTAAAAAAGACTTTGATAAATTTCACAATTTGCATCTGTCACTGGTGGGCCGCTGCAATGTGTTTAAAATGGTATGTGGGTTGATTGGTGGGCGATCTGAAGATCCAAGCGCTGAAGATCGATTGCCAGATGTATATAGGCTACTGGTGGGGGAGGATGCAGTGAACTGTTTTATGAAATTCAGTGAGCCTAGTTATTTTAAAAGAACAAGGTTCAAAACTATGCAGGCAGCCTTTAAAATCTGGGCTGCCCTTAAGAAGAAGACGGGACTTGGCAGAGTGAACTTTTATACCCAGTTGTTTGGAAATCCCACGCTGACAGAAATCTTTTCTGATCAAATGCATCAAATCTGAGGGCGGTGTCAGTGCCCTGGCCTGGACGAAAGCCTGTCTGAGAGCTCCTAAGCAAGTTGTTAGTTTCTAGGAATAGTGATAGCTTTTTGTTCACTAATTTCTCCGTGATTTTGCTATTTCCTGGGAGTAGGGAGATTGGCCTATAATTGGCTAAGTCCTGAGGGTCCAATGAGGGTTTTTTTAGAAGACCTTTGAAAAACAGCTGCTTTCCAACTAGGAGGGACTTCTCCCTGCAGTAGAGAAGCGTTGATGAGGGCCGTGAGCGGAGGGATAACAGTGGGAGCCACTTTCTTGAGGAAGCGCAAGGGGACCGGGTCGCTGGGAGAGCCACTTTTGATTGTGGCAAACATCGCGGCTACCTCTTCTGTGGTTACTGGACCGAAGGTGTCAAGATAGGGTGCAGGGGTGTCAGGGGACAAACTGCGGCAAGGGGGAGGGCTGTGGCTGTCACCGCCTGTGCAACCGATATCGATAGATGGTAGGGAAGCGTGAACTTTTTGGATTTTCTCATCGAAGAATGTTGCCAATTTGATACATTTATTTTCCGCAGATTTAGGGTCCAGGGGTTTCACAGGGGGATCTGGGACATGGAGAAGTTCTTTTAGAATGGTAAAAGTTTCCTGAACGGAGCAGGATGAGTTTTTAATTCTTTCCTCGTAAAATGAGCTCTTGGTTTTATGAAGTGCAAGTTTGTAGGTTCTTAAGGAAGACCGGAACGTGTCTATCTTATCTGCTGACTTATCTTTCCTCCATGCGCGTTCCGTCCTCTTGCATTCCTTCCGTAGAACATTCAGTTCAGGGGTGTACCAGGGGGAAGGGTTGACTCTCTGGGCTCGTTTAAGGGTGCTAGATCGAGGTAGGAGGCAGTCCAATGATTGGGTGAGCCAGGCATTAAATTCAATATCGGCAGTTATGGGGTTATGAGTGGGGGAAGGGGTAGATTCCCTGAGTTTGGATGCCCATTCTTCTGGTACAAGTTTGTGCCAACGCCTGATGAGGGTTCTGATTTTAGGCAGTTGGGGTGGGGAAGTATCAAGGTGCCAGTCAATGGGGATCAGGAAATGGTCTGTCCAAGGAAGAGGGAGGGGCACGCGGGTTTTAAGGTCATGAATGTTTGTGAAAATCGGATCCAGTAGCTGGCCTTTGTCATGGGTGGCCTGTAAATTCATTAAGCAAAGGCCAATGGAAGAGAGGTCCAGCAGCAGTTCGGCTGCGGGGGTGTCGGTTGGGTCCAAAAAGTGTATATTGAAGTCTCCTAATAAAAGGAAGTTAGAAGAAGTCGTTGCCTTAAGGGTGACATAATCAGTGAGCCTGCTGGGGAACTCGGCAAGCGGGCCTGGGAGACGGTATACAAGCAACCCAGACAGAGACGTTTCTGGCGAGATTTGTACGGTGAAATGGCAACTTTCGCAATCTTTAATATTGCCATCATCGATTCTGCAAATGAGGTGATCTTTGTATATTATGGCTAATCCACCTCCTCTGCCACACGGTCTATTCAATGAGCAGATTTGGTAGCCGGGAGGGAGGGCATTAACAATATCAGAGCCGTTGCTAGGAGTAAGCCATGTTTCTGTGAGAAACAGAATGTCAATGGCATGAACTAAAATAAGGAGGTTTATCTCGTGGGTGTGTTTGACGGGCGACCTGCAGTTGAGGAGGCCGAATTGTGGGCCATGGCGTTCTGTCTCAGCGCGGGGCGGGTTGCAGAGACTACAGCAGGTAAAGGAGTTATCTCCAGTATAGAAGTAATTACAGGTAGAGTGTTTACGCGGATTCAGTGCCAGAAGCATGTCCCGGGTATAGCTAAGGCAGCGCCTAGGACAATTGGGCACAGTGCCCGGGCCTAGGGCGGTCCGGGCCCGGACGGGCCCAGACGGGCTTGCCTTAGGCGCGCCTTCGGCGCGCAGACGGCACGCCCGCTGCGCCCGTCCGCTGCGCGTCCGGTGTAAGCACATTATTTTATAGGGAGAATAGGGGTGTGGTCTCTGAAGCAGGGACGTGTCCTGCACCTGGTTTCCCTCTCCCGCGTCAGCGCTGACCTCAGCTGCGCGGGGGGGTCAAAGGTCAAGGGGGTGCCTGGCGAGCGTCGCTCGAAGTACACAGAGGTAAAATCACACAGTGACAACATTTTTCAAAATTTAAAAAAGCCAAACAGCTAACGTCTCCCGGCTGTGCCTCAGGAGTTAGACTAGGATCTGAATGCCGCTCGTATTCAGCGCGTTATCTAGGCAGAGGGGGCGTGGCTGAAAGTGGGCGTGGTTACCCGTGGGTGGAGATTGGCGCCTGCACCTGGTTTCCCTCTCCCACGTCAGCGCTGACCTCGGCTGCGCGGGGGGGTCAAAGGTCAAGGGGGTGCCTGGCAAGCGTCGCTCGAAGTACACAGAGGTAAAATCACACAGTGACAAAATTTTTCAAGATTAAAAAAAGCCAAACAGCTAACGTCTCCCGGCTGTGCCTCAGGAGTTAGACTAGGATCTGAACGCCGCTCGTATTCAGCACGTTATCTAGGCAGAGGGGGCGTGGCTGAAAGTGGGCATGGTTACCCGTGGGCGGAGATTGGCACCTGCACCTGGTTTCCCTCTCCCGCGTCAGCGCTGACCTCGGCTGCGCGGGGGGGTCAAAGGTCAAGGGGGTGCCTGGCGAGCGTCGCTCGAAGTACACAGAGGTAAAATCACACAGTGACAAAATTTTTCAAGATTTAAAAAAGCCAAACAGCTAACGTCTCCCGGCTGTGCCTCAGGAGTTAGACTAGGATCTGAACGCCGCTCGTATTCAGCGCGTTATCTAGGCAGAGGGGGCGTGGCTGAAAGTGGGCGTGGTTACCCGTGGGCGGAGATTGGCGCCTGCACCTGGTTTCCCTCTCCCGCGTCAGCGCTGACCTCGGCTGCGCGGGGGGTCAAAGGTCAAGGGGGTGCCTGGCGAGCGTCGCTCGAAGTACACAGAGGTAAAATCACACAGTGACAAAATGTTTCAAGATTTAAAAAAGCCAAACAGCTAACGTCTCCCGGCTGTGCCTCAGGAGTTAGACTAGGATTAACATGGCAGGCCGTATGTTGGTGACGCAACTGGCGCACATGTGTGTAGTTATGTTATACGTCATTACGGGACATGCGTTCTGCCATTGATGTGGCCACTCAGCGCAGACCGGGTTCAGGGGCTGTGCTAGCTGGGCGTAGTGACAATGGAAGTATGGGGGAGGGTGCGGGGTTCCAGCACTCCCAGGTATCCCTGATGGAGTTAGAAGGAAAATTAACAATTAATTATTGATTAGTCTCAAAGCATTTATTGAGTGTGCAAGATCAAACTCTCATGGCAGGCAACTTCATTTGGCAAAGTACTGCTAATTCATTTACCATGAGAGATGCGCTTACCGGTCCTCTCTCTGGCTGCATGTTTAGGGTACTTTGTAACGATAACTGCGACCCCTTGCGGCTGTGGTATAAGTGAAAGAAGACCACAGTGGTGCAGAGGTTTTCTAAAACATATATACACAAAAGCTGCTTCTTTACAATGTAAACTGCACATATTCCTCCACGGCGGCATGTAAAGTACAATCAAGGCATATTCGTTGATCCAGCGCAAAAACTCTAGCAACGGGGAAACAACCCGTACCGATATCCTCCCTGCGTCACAGACCCGACATCACACTAACTCATTCACACATGCAGTCATTGGTGGGGCCCATAACACCAACACTCACACGTTACTTCCACACCGGTCTGCACACCCAGGAGGGATGAGTGATTCAACCTCCGGACTTGTGAGGGGACAACCTTATAACCTATAGGGAAGGAAAAGTCATTTACAAAATATACATTAAAACCCTTTCACCTACAGATCCTTAATCCTAAAGCATCAAGGCACTCCTCCCACTTCGGTCAATGGACCAAATTAGTTGGATTGGTTGATGGTGATTTAGAACCAGCTAAAACACATTTTAAAACTTCAGAATCTGTCTCTCAAATGAAACTCGTGACTTATGAATTTTCGTTAATCAATAATTGTTTATCGAGAATTTCATAATGATCTAAAGTCGCATTTGTCTCGTCAAAGTTTAGAAAGTTTATATCAAAATTTGTAGTCAATTGCAGAACACCATATTTACCTAATCTGGCAATTTGAAGTCCTCAAATTCATTGGCTCTGCATAATTTTTGTCATGAATCGTCCGAAAGCAAGCCAAAGCTAAAAGTTCTTTGCTCAGCACACTACAGTCCCACAGATCGGCAAAGGACCAGAGACGTGAAAGCATCTATCCCGTAGATTTTAGGAAAGTTCGCGGTCACCAGATAATTGGGCAGCTTCCAGACCTTCAGGGATTCAGAAGATCGTAGCAAAACGACGTGACCCAACGGTAAGAGCGACACGAACACCACGAGTTCTCTACTCTCTCTATTCTACTACTTCTTTTATAATAAAAATGAAGTCAAGAAGATACAATATAATAATTCAGAACAGTCGTGATTGGCTGGTTGTGATCGTCCGATGTTAAATCTTAGGGTTTCAGTTCAGTTCGAGGGGTGAGGTCATAAGTTAGTTTCGAAGTCAGCTCGTTCCGGTTTATTGTGAGTTCGATTGTTCTCAGTCTTGGCTGTTTTCCCACTGTGTCCTTGTTTGGGTACATGGTGTATAAAGGTTATGATGAGGTTTAGGAGATTTCTTGCGCCTGCGCAGCTCACTCCGCGCCTAGTGGAACTGTGGCCACATCGTCGTGTGGTGTCAGCGGCCATTTTGGATTTAGGCCCAAGTGCTAATTTAAGCGAAACAAACACAAAAGAGTAATTAATACATAGAAGTAATGAATCAAATGTTAACCCCTTGCTAATCCCTCTATGTGCTTGTATTTATCTAGCGTATAGCAACATTTAAAGCAATTATATTCACCCTTTTGGTCCTCTTCTCGGGCAACATTACAAGACATTACAAAAGCAACATTTATCATGCAGTTTTCTAATTACCACATATACTACTGTTAATATGCGTAGATTTTTAGTCATAAAGGTTATTTTAGCCATGCAAATGCAAATCCCACGTGTAATTTCGATATTAATAATGTTGATTAATAAACATGCAAACTCATTTAATAATATTATAGTTAATAGATTATTTAATTAATAATTTTCATGCAAAATGGGGGAGGTATACAAAATTTTGTACTACCCGCTCCATCAATCCCCCCTATGGTGATTTTTATCACCACACCATTAACATTTTGTATCAATTTGTCATGAAAGCGAAATGAATTTTTTAGTATAGTTCACATTTCAGTTTCCCCAATTTCTTCTCTTCTTGCTGTTTTATACATATTATCCTTCATTTCTTCTAATTCTACTTTCTTGTCTCTTATGCTGTCTTCTTTTCCAATTTTCTCTTTTTCACTTTTTCTGTATTTTCTTTCTTTAATGACATAAACATCCTAGTCTTAAAATGAATACTAGAAAAATCACACATGTTAATGGAAATAAGATCCTACCTATAAATGTACCACCTAAGTTTAATAAGAAATTTTTAATAGAAGAAAGTTTCTTTCCAATCTTTTCCCAAACACTTTCAACCTCCAGTGGTGTAATTTCCTCATGCAATTCAGTTATATTTTTAATGTAGATCTTCAGATCTTTACTTTCGTCTGGAATGTAAGTACAACAATGTTGAACTTTCAGCATTCCACAGACTCCACCCTCTTTTGCCAATATCAAGGGCAAGTCGATTTTGCATTACCATGGCACGCATGGCAATCATTTCAGTATTTACCAATAAGAATCCTCCAGCGGTGCTTGTTGACAAGCGATCCATTACTGTTGAAAGCTTTCTAATTTTGTGTGCATTCAGAGATATTCCCACTGCTGGTATCAATGCTCCAAAAATGTCTCCTACAATTTCTGACCAAGATTCTCTTTTTCTACGTGTTAATAGACTACCTAACTTATGTACACCATCTTCTCCTCTTCCCATGTGGAATATCTTTGGGAAAACCAGACCTACATAACATGTGCCATACCAATGGTCTGGCAACCGATAATATGCCTTGTTCCCCTCAGATAAAATATAACCCAGGGAAAACTGGATCATTTCTTCCTTTAAATCCCCATCCACCCATGATTCGGTATGTATCATGGCATTCACTGTTACCTACAAAGTAATTATCATATGCAGTTTGATTCCTCCTAATACACAACTTTCCTTTCTGAGGCCAATCTAAAGCCATAGTTGGACTAGCTTCTCCCTTCAAGTGTTTTTCCATTTCAACATCCCAGACTGTCTTTTCATCTCTTCCCTCAGATACTTTCTTTTGCATTTTCAATCTCCTTTCTTCAACCATATCCAAGAACGTCTTTTCCTCTTTCTTTAAACTGCAAGTCGGATTATTTCTAAATATATATTCTAATGTTAGTTCTTTAGTTTCTAAGAAAAATTCAAATAACACCTTCGCAGGCTTTACTTTATTCAATTTGTTAATTGCAGGTACTTGTGAAAATATGTTATCTACATCTGAAAAATAATATTCTAATTTCCCTATTTTATAAAACAAACTAGCTATCACACTACATGTGATTCCATAGGTTACTGGAAGGTGATGGTAGGTCACTCCCTCCGATACAGTTGCAGGTAACTGCATACAGACGTAACAATCCCTCACATCCATTGTCTTTACATATTCATACAGTAATTTTGAAAATACATTGTTAGAGAAATCATTTATAGACCTGTCTTTATGAAGATAATTTTTATCTATTTAAGTCGGATATACTTTCTGAATCTTTTCTATATTAGTTTTATTCTCACTATGTGCTTCTATTGTTTCTAGCGTAACTTTAAATGATATCATCAAAGCTAAAACACTCCATAGAAGCATTAGTAATCCTGTACAACAACAACACATTTTAAACCACCTTCTAAGAAACGTACATTTAGCTTTTCTACTTTCTCTGTTTGCCATTTTCGTAAAAATGATCAGTGTCTTTTGACTTAGCCTCTTCTACTTCACAACTAGTTTTGTCTAACCCAAGGCTCTAAGCACCTACTTGGTTCTATCAGTTATGTCTTTTTTTACGTGTTTTATTGTCTTTCCATTAGCAGCACTTTTTGTCTTATTCAGTTTGGCATTTGATCGTCTTTCACTTTTCTCTCATAATTTTGATACAGAGCTTCCTGAACATCCGTTTCTTCTCCAATATCGGACAAGATAACTCTCAGGATTTCCGATTCTTCGTCTTCCTCAATCACTTCTTGTACAGTCACATCTGGGTTTTCTTGGCTATCCGCCTCTTCTTTTATTTCAGGCAGGGCCACATACGTCCATTCCGGCGACTTATATTTCTGGTTAGGTTTTCTCGTTCTTTTGCTTTCTACTGCTGCAGTTATTTTCTCAATTTTCGATTTTTCTTGGCTTGATACTTCATTCACCTGTTCAGCTCTTGGTGAATTCACTCTTGTCAGTCGGTATCTCAATCTCTTTATTTTGTTAGGCCAGATTTAATCTCTTGCGGGTCTTTTCGATTTATTTCCTTTATCATTCTTTTCAGCTCTCCATGCTCTTTTTCTCAGTACTCGACCTTCTGGTATTTCTTCATCACTATCCTCTGACTCTGTTTCAACTTGCTTTTTGCCTTCAGCTGTTCTTCTTTCCACCACTTCTTTTATTTCCCCTACTTCTGTCCCTCCTCCTGGTTCTTGCATACAATCTTCCTGCTGACTGACTGACCCTTCTTCTAACTTGATGTTCGAATTCCCTACAACTCCTCGGGGGTCTTCCGCAAGAATCTTTCCCTCACTTTCTGTATCTGGCACTTGTTCATCTATTTTTGTTATTTCGGGTGGAATTTCTCTCAGCTTTCCATCAGGAACTTCCTTATCAACAATTTCTTTGATTATTTCTTCACTGCTTTTCTCTTTCCTCCAATTTACCTGTTCTTGTTCAGCCTCTGAGTCTGAGCTGGTATCAGAAATCTGCAATTTTCTTCTCAAGGGAATATTTTCTGGAGCAACAATCAAATTTGGTTCTGATTCCCCCCTTTCAGGGTTTTCTCTTGTTCTTGTTTCCTCAGCATCTGATTCAGAACTAGTCTCTGACTCTTCAAAATATTCTCCTTCCTTGTTATTCACTGGATTTGGGATTCTCAATGTGTGACTAGCATGTATCCAGTTCTTTATTCCAGCACACTTCACAGCTGTTGTTGTGGTCAAAATCACTTGTCGTGGTTTTCCCCAACGTGGGACCAGACAGTTCCTTCTTCTGTGTACTTTGATTCTCACCCAGTCTCCTGGGCTCAGATCATGAGCTTGCTTCTTTTCAAGGGTGGTGGCATCCGATCCAACCTGATGAATCATAGAATGAACTGCGTCAGCCTACCCCTTACAGTAATCCAACACCAAGTTATCAGTTATAGGCAACAGCTTGTTGACTGGTATGAAAACATGTTGCATTGCTCTTCCCATGACAATTTCATGGGGACTCAGACCTGTGTTCCTATTTGGAATAGATCTAATAGTCATGAGTACTAGAGGCAAGACATCAGGCCATTTCAAACCTGTGGCTAAACACATTTTTCCCAATCGGTTTTTAATGGTGCCATTCATTTGGTCCACCACACTAGAAGCCTCTGGGCGATAGGCACAATGTAGTTTTTGTTGTACATTCAATGCTTCACAAATCAATTTCATGATCTCATTATGAAAATGCTTTCCTCTATCTGATTCAATTGTGACTGGGAACCCGAATCTCGGGATGAATTCCCTCAAAAGCAATTTTGCTACTGTGATTCTATCACCTCTTCTTGTGGGATATGCTTCTACCCATCTAGAAAACAAACAGACCATCACTAGAACATACCTCAACCTGTTACAGTGAGGCATTTTAATGTAATTAATCTGCATTCTCGACCTCTTGTTCCTAGACTTACCACTGTTTTGCTCCCAGGATTGAATTGCTGACATATAAGGCATCTTTGACAAAGGCTCTCAGCTACATGTCTGAATTTTGCATTATACCATGTTTGCTTAAATGACCTAATCATCGCATCTCTCCCTATGTATGCTTGTCCATGATACATCTGTGCCATGGCAGACACCATGCTATCAGGCATGACTGGTCTTCCATCTCGATAAACCCACACATTATCTGTTTCCCTTGGTGCACATCCTGCCTTTACCCCCTGTCTCATTTCCTCATCTCCTGCCTCTTCCTGCAATTGCCTCACTTCCTCCCAAGTATTTACAACGTTAGTAAGCAGTAGGGGGCAAGAATTAATTTCCCTCTCCTTCGCCCTGTTGAACGAATTTTGATTGCGAGCACAATATTGAGCCATATCGTTGGCGTACTTATTACCAACTGCGACATAGTCTCCTGCCTGAACGTGTGCAGTACACTTCACAACGGCCAATTGCTTTGGCAGCTGTATTGCCTCAAGCAACTTCCCAACCACTTAAGCATTCTTTATAGGAGTTCCACTTGAAGTCAGAAACCCTCTCTGCAGCCATATCTGGCCAAAATCATGCACAACACCAAAGCCATACTGACTATCAGTTATCACTGTCACTCTCACATTCTTTCCCAACTTCATGCTCTAGTTAAGGCTACAAGTTCAGCAACCTGGGCTGATTTTACTCCCTTCAGGTAAGATGCTTCCATTACTGCTGCAAATGTGCATACTGCATATGCTGCACTTAGAATTCCTTCGTCTGTTCTCAAGCATGACCCGTCCACAAACATCACAAAATCACTTTCTGACAATGGTACATTTTTTATATCTGGACGTGGTTTGGTACAGAAATCGAGTACGTCCAAACAATCATGATCCACTTCGTCTCTGACTTCTACATTCTCAGCATCAGGCAGTAACATTGAAGGATTCACATTCAAGCATCTCACAAGGTTCACATTTGTTGCACCTAAAATGACTTTCTCATATTTAGTCAATCGACTATGTGTCATGAACTGAGTGCGGCTCCTTGTTAAAAGGATTGCCACATCATGAGGCACAGGATATCCCATCACAATTCCTTCACTCTGTTGCAGACTCTTACAGGTAGCAGCTACTGCTTTCAAACAACCTGGTAACGCTACAGCTACAGGGTCCAACATAGCTGAAAAATATGCAATTGGTCTTCTCAATTTTCCATGTTTCTGTATTAATACCGAGAGTGCAAATCCATTCCTCTCACTGCAGTACAGCTCAAACTCCTTCTCATAATCAGGCATTCCAAATGTTGGCGCTTCACACAAACTGTCTCTCAATTGTTTAAAAGCTGCTAGTTCTTCCTTATTTAAGTCAATGGGGTCTTTTACATCACTTCTCATCAGGCGTACCAAAGGTTTTGCAATCAGAGAAAAGTTACTTATCCACTGACGACAATATCCTACCATTCCAAGAAACATTCTCACTTCTCTTTGCGTCATTGGAGCTCTCATTCCTTTTATGATCTTGATTCTGTCTATAGTTATTTTCATTAGTCCCTTTTCAATTTTGTGTCCTAAATATTGTACTTCTTTCTGACAAAATTGCAATTTCGATGGGGATACCTTAAGTCCTCCATCTGCCAAATGGTTTAGCAATGCTATGGTGTCCATTACACAAGCCTCTCGAGTCTTTGACGCCACAAATAGGTCGTCAATATATTGAACTAGCACTGAATTCTCGGGCATCTCTAGGTCTTCTAAGGACTTTTTCAATATCTGATTAAATATCGAGGGGCTTTCTGTATAACCGTGTGGGGTTCAGCACCATGCCAAAATACGATCTCCAAAATGGAACGCAAAAATTTGTTGGCTATCATGGTGCAACGGGATGGAAAAGAAAGCATGACACAGATCAATCACTGTGTACCATTCTGCATCATGTGGAATCTGATACAAAATCACAGATGGATTTGGTACAATAGAACAACATGACACAACAATTATGTTTACCTTTCTCAAATCTTGTACTATCCTGAACTTTCCATTAGGCTTTTTCAGTCCCATAATTGGTGAATTACATGGACTACTCATTATTTCTCTCAAAATACCTTGTTTAACCATTTTCTCAATTATAGTAGTAACTCCTTCAATTATCTCAGGTGTCAATTTATATTGAGGAACATTTGGATAGCATATTCCTTCTTTCACTGTTATTTTTACGGCATCTACATTTTTAATTAATCCTACATCTTCTCATGTGAAATCCCAGACTTCTGCTTTTACTGTCTGTTTCAATTCTATTGGTAATTCGTCAGGGTTGAATACAGCAAAGGCTTCAGTTATCTCAGTTTCCATATTAGCCATAGTCATTTTATACAATACATCTTCATCAGGGGTCTCAAATGCTATACCATCAGGGGTACAAAATATGGTGCAATTCATCTTGCACAGTAAGTCTCTGCCTAACAAATTTACAGACTTGAATCACACACGACAAAGCGGTGCATTTCGGAAAATTTCCCTATATTGACTTTTACTGGTTCTGTGAGATATGTTTTAATCTGTCTGTTGGATACTCCAACCACTTGGATTGTTTCGCCCGAGAGAGGAAGATTCTTAACATCAGCTGACCTAACAGTTGATCGAGTAGCACCAGTATCTACCAGGAAAGTCATATTTTCATCATTTACCTTTCCATCCACAAAAGGGCCTGTCTGGTCTACTTCTAGAGTTGCGCCAAGTATGCACTCTTCTTCCTCCCTTCGGCACCATCAATAACCTTCTTCTGACTCACTCTCATCGCGTTGTAGCCAATACTGGGAGACAGCGCTAGCGCGCGGCAGCTTAGTTACCTGTTCTTCATTGGAGAATCCTGTCTCATTACTGTATTTCTGTGAATTTACGCTCTGTGGAAAAGGTGGTTTCGGCGCCTGATTCTGTTGGGTAACAACCTGCTGCTGTCGCTGCGGTTGACCACTCACCTCTTTCTGCACCTGCGGATTCAATGATGCATTATCATTATTAGTATTCGGGGGAAATTTACACTCAGATTTCCAGTGCCCTATTCTTCCGCAATTATGACATGGCCATTTCTTTTTGGCTTCTTCTATATTGAATTATCCCTTTCCTTTTCCAGCATTAAATTTAGGTTTTGGTCCTGCACCATTTGCTTGTTCAATCAACTGAGCTTCCTGTCTTTCTGCCACCTTTACCTGTGCCCACATAGCCTTTTCTTTTAACTTTCGCTGCTTGGCTTCAATTTCATCACTAAAATATTTTGCATGTCTTAGTACTTCGTCTATTTTCTTATTTTGCCAATTCACTGTATGCTGTTTAATCATTTCACTAATTTCTGGACGTAGACCATATACAAATCTATATACAAAATGACTTAAATCTTTCTCACTTAAATTTTCATCACCACTAAACTGCTTAAAGGCAAGGATTAACCTCTCATAGTATGCATGTACTGACTCCTTAGTTTCTTGATGAGTTCGGTCTATTTTCACCCAATCAGTCTCTTTAGGAGGTACCTTATTTTTCAGGAAAACAATTACTTGTTCATATTTTTCAGAACTTCCGGGTCAGGGGCTCTCGTTTTTGGATCCCTAGGGTATTCCTGTGTAGGCCAATTGATCATCAGCTTGCACTCTGTCCATAGATCTGCTGGTACTATTATGTCAATGTGGACGTGTGGGAAGGGCGGACCGGAATAACAGGCAGGGATGCCGAATATAGTGAGCAATGTCTGAGTTTTTAATCGACAGATAAACAGAGATACTGAGTCCCAATGCCGGAAGAGATGGTAGACTTGGCTGGTGGGCTGGTGACCCCGGTCGGCGTGGTGGAGTCGGGATCAAGTCTTGCTTCCCCTTTTCAGCTGGCGATCCCCTCGGTAGGGTACTGGGCTCCACGGAGGCTTGAGAAAAGGAGAGAAGCGTAAGGGCTTTAGACTGAGCGACACCGTCGCAGTACTTCCACCGACACCGGAGAGTGAGGGGTTACGAAGACTGATGTGAGGGCGGGAAGGATCGGGGAGGTAGAAGAGGCGAGAAGGGGGGGGGGAATGGAGGTGTCAGGTGCTGGGCAGTGATTGGGGATTTATACAGTGCTCGTGAGAAGGGGGATAAGTATAAGTGTCTGAGTGCGCGTGTCTCCTATGCTATTTACAGTTCCTATATTTACAAGTATAAGTGCAAGAGGAGCACGGAGAAAGGTGACGGGTACTCACGTGCCCCGCCGCAACTCTCGTCCGAGTTGCGGCCGCTCTCCAGCCTCCTCCTGAGGATGCCACCAGTCCTCCGTCCAGACGTCCTCGTCCTCTTCCTTGCTCCGGTCCAGTCGTGCTGCGCCGCTCTCGGTCGGGGGTTCGTCGCTCTCCGTTGTCTCCTGCCACGAGTCGGTTGCTCCGAACGCCTCTCCGTCGTCCTCGGGTCCTTTTCTAGCTCCCTGCTTGCTGTCGGACCGCCCACTTCCGGGGTCAGGGTCGGGTGCTTCCGGGTCGATCGAGGTCGCCCAGTTTCTGCTTCCGGGATGGTTGGCGAGCGTTTCCGGTTCACCAAGGCCAGGGGCCGGTACCTGCAGGGGACGAGAAAGAGAGGGCGTCCTGGGTGACCGGGACGTTAATCTACCTAGCGCGGGGGACAGGATCCCCGCGGTCGGACACCGCTGTAACGGGGTAGGGGTCGCCTCCGTTCCACATCCCCTTTCCCTAGCTGTCTTTCTGGTAGGGGGGCTGGGAGGTGGATACCGGGACAGATAATCAGCGTTGCCCTGTTGTAATCCTTTCCTGTGTAAGGTTGTGAACCTAAAGGGCTGTAGGGAGAGAAACCACCGAAGGACTCGGTCATTGTGGCCCCTATTACGAGCCATCCACTCTAGAGGGGCATGATCGGTGTATAATATAAATTCACGCCCCTCCAGGTAGTACCTAAGGCTTTCCACTGCCCACTTAATGGCTAGGGCCTCTTTCTCTATCACCGCATAATTTACTTCTCGGGGGAAAAGCTTCCTACTAAGGTATAAGATTGGTCGTTCGATCCCTGTCGAGTCCTTCTGTGAAAGAACAGCCCCTAGGCCCTGATCAGAGGCATCGGTCTGCAAGATGAAAGTCTGGGTATAGTCTGGGCTGACTAACACCGGCTCCGAGATCAGGGACTCTTTCAGTCGTTCAAAGGCGTGTACCAGCAGGGTTGAGGGATGTCTGAGTAGTTCTTCAGTTCTCGTGGTTTTCTTCAACAAATCAGTTAAAGGGGCCGCGGTTTGGGAGAAATTCGGGATAAACCTCCTATAGTATCCTAATAAACCCAGAAAGGCACGAAGTTCCTTTCGGGTTTGAGGGAAGGGGATGGCCTGAATGGTTTTGATCTTATTGTTCTGAGGTCGTATGAGCCCTTCCCCCAACAGGTATCCAAGGTATTTCACACTCTGGGCAGCTAGGGTGGTCTTGGAAGGGTTGATGGTAAAGCCACTGTTCCCCAGAGAGGCCACTACCGAACGTAAGTGTTGTAAGTGTTGCTCCCAACCGTCACTATAAATGACGATGTCGTCCAGGTATGCCCCGGCATACCTTAGGTGTGGCTGTAGTACCAAGTTCATGGCTCTTTGAAACGTAGCCGGGGCCCCGTGAAGCCCAAAAGGCATCACCTTAAACTGAAACAAACCCTCAGGGGTGGAAAAGGCGGTCTTGGGTTTATCTGTTTCTTTGAGGGGGATTTGCCAGTAACCCTTGCAGAGATCCAGGGTGCTTATATACTTGGCCTTGCCTATGCGTTCCACCATTTCGTCTACTCGGGGTAAGGGATAGGTGTCGAAGGCGGATATTTTGTTTACTTCTCTAAAGTCTATACAGAATCTGGTGGAGCCATCTGGTTTGGGTACTAGCACTATGGGGGAATTCCAGCTGCTATTGGAGGGCTCTATGATGCCCATTTTCAACATTTAATTTGTCTCCTCTCTGATGATGGCTCTTCGAGCTTCAGGGATGCGGTAGGGCCGTTGTCTCACGGTTTTTCCTGGTTCCGTGTGGATGGCATGTTCCACCACGTTGGAGTGCCCCGGAAGGGAGGAAAAGACTGTTTGTACCGAGGACAGGGCTCGCCGGAGATCCTGTTTGTTAGGTTCGGGGAGGTCATGGTCAATGCACCCTTCAAAGGGAGGGGGTATTGTATTGGAAAGGACAGGACGGGGTCCCTCCCACTTCTTCAAGAGGTTCACGTGATATATCTGCGTGATACCTCGGGTGGGTTCTGTTTCGACTTCATAGGTGACAGGGGTCACGGCTTTTAGGACAGAAAAGGGGCCCTGCCACTGTCCTAGTAGCTTGTGATCGGAAGAAGGCAAGAGCAACAGTACTAGATCGCCAGGATTGAACTGCCGGGCTTTGGTTCCCTTATCGTGCTGGTGTTTTTGGGTGTCTTGAGCGGCTATCAGGTTTTGCCTCACAATGACCCTTATCTGTTCCAAATGGGTCTTTAGGTTGTCTACGTATTCAGGTAAGGGCCGGGTTCTGTCGGGATCGGCTTCCCACGCTTCTTTAGCCATATCTAATAGCGTCCGTGGGGCTCTTCCATACAATAATTCGTATGGGGAGTATCCTGTGCTGCTTTGAGGTTTACACCTGATGGCAAACAGCGCCAGGGGAAGCATCTCCTCCCATCTTTTACTTTCGAGGCCCAAAAGCTTTTTCAGGGTCGTCTTCAGGGTGGCATTGTATCGCTCTACTAGTCCATCTGTCTGGGGGTGGTAGGCTGCTGTTCGTATTTGTTTGATTCCTAGCTGGGAGCAGACTTGGCGCATCAGGGAGGATACAAAGGGCGTCCCCTGGTCAGTCAGTATCTCGCGGGGAAAACCCACCCTCGAAAAAATGGATATGAGGGCTTTGGCAATGTTTTGAGTGGTGGGGTGGCGTAAGGGTACCGCTTCCGGGAAGCGGGTGGCATAGTCCACCAGTACGAGAGCATATCTACATCCAGATCTCGAGGGAAGCAAGGGTCCTATAATGTCCATGCCGACTCTTGTGAAAGGGACGTCAATGATGGGAAGGGGCTGAAGAGGAACCCTGGGGGGCCGATATCGACTGTTCCGTTGGCAGACCGGGCACTCCCGACAATACTGTTTGATCTGTGTGTGGACCCCAGGCCAGTAAAATTTATCTAAGATGGTGTGACCGGTTTTTTCATCACTGAAGTGCCCTCCCAGCAAGTGGCTATGTGCTAGGAACAGTACTTTATCACGAAACAACCCGGGGATAACCAGCTGGGGAGGCTGTTGGGGTCCTCCCTTTCTGTAGAGGAGTCCGTTTTTCCGGAAGAAATAAGGACCTACATGTAGGGGATCTTCAGCGTCCAGCGCACGCGACCATGCCTCCTGTAACACTGGGTCTTCCTGTTGCGTGGCGCGGAATTCCCTGTCGGTTTCCCAAGGGTGGATATCGACTTGGGCAGGAAAGGCCACAGCAAAGTCCTTCCTTTCGTTCCTCTTCTGTCGTTTGGTCTTGGTTGGTTTGACCGCTGGACACCCCGGAGGGGATTCGCGGAAAAACGGAGCTTCGGCCCACCACTTCCTTAGAGATTCGGTGGTGTCTTGAAGGAGAGGGGGTAGACCACTATAATCACTCCCCAATATGGCTTGTTCGGGGAGGGTAGGTATAAGGCCCACCGTCAACATACTACCCGTATCCGTGGGGTTTTGGACATGGACCTGGGTGGTTGGATAGTGCTTGGTGTCGCCATGGACACATTTGATAGCCACGGTTCCTGTCACTGGACCGACAGGGTGAGGTAGTTCTTGGGGTCTTAGGACACTTTGTCTGCAGCCAGTGTCGGCCAGTGCCATCATCCTGTGTCCTTCAATCCGCACCGGGCATCGAAACGGAGGGGGGGTGGTGTCAGCGGTGAGACATACATAGTTTTTAGCGATCCCTATGTCCATGGGCTCCTCCTTTTGAGGACAGACGCGAGCAATATGTCCGTATCCACCACAATGAAAACACTGGGGTCCAGGTGGATGGGGGCGAGGCAAGACAGGATAGGGCATGAGGGCAGCAGGCTCGGGTTTCCGGACCACCTGAGGGGGTCGGGTGACCCGGGGATGGTTCCCCGGAGGTATACGGGAATGATGTTCCTCCTTGGGTCGCTGAGACTCCTGGGCTCTGCTGTAGGCGCTGGCTATTTCCACTGCACTGTCGAGCGTTAGACGTGAATGTTGGCGTACCCACTTCTGAGTGGCTGGATATAGGGACGCCAGAAATTGCTCCAAATATATTTTGGACAGAATGTCTTCCTTAGTGGCTGTAGCCGATTTTAACCACCGATTGGCCAGATCCTGAATACGGAAAGCTAGAGCCCTAGGAGTTTGTTGGGGTCCTTCCCTTGCTTGACGGAGTCGGACCCTATATGTCTCGTCGTCTATCCCCAGGCGCTCCAGTATGCAGGTCTTGATGTCCGCGTATGGTGTCTGTCCCTGGATATTGGCCTGCTGGTAGGCGGCCTGCAGTTCTCCAGTCAATAGGGGACCTAAGTAGTGGCCCCACCGGTTTTCGGGCCAGGCAGCTGCCTGAGCTAGGCGCTCAAAATTCGTGAAGAAGTAATCGGGGTCCTCTCCCGGTACATACTTCTGTACCACGACTGAGGGCAGGGTGGTGACAGGTCTTTGTTGTCCCATGACAGTGGTGAGTTTCTCGAGGGCTTGGTCCTGCGCGGTACCCTGGCCTTTCAACACATCATGCAGCTGCCCCCTATCATCTTCCGCTGTTTTGAGGAATCTCTCCATCATCTTCCCCAGTTGCTCCTGGCATTCTGCCAATTGTTTGACTGCGGCCTCCATGTCTCCGGATGATCCCACTTCTGACACCACTTGTGGACGTGTGGGAAGGGCGGACCGGAATAACAGGCAGGGAGGCCGAATATAGTGAGCAATGTCTGAGTTTTTAATCGACAGATAAACAGAGATACTGAGTCCCAATGCCGGAAGAGATGGTAGACTTGGCTGGTGGGCTGGTGACACCGGTCGGCGTGGTGGAGTCGGGATCAAGTCTTGCTTCCCCTTTTCAGCTGGCGATCCCCTCGGTAGGGTACTGGGCTCCACGGAGGCTTGAGAAAAGGAGAGAAGCGTAAGGGCTTTAGACTGAGCGACACCGTCGCAGTACTTCCACCGACACCGGAGAGTGAGGGGTTACGAAGACTGATGTGAGGGCGGGAAGGATCGGGGAGGTAGAAGAGGCGAGAAAGGGGGGGGGGAATGGAGGTGTCAGGTGCTGGGCAGTGATTGGGGATTTATACAGTGCTCGTGAGAAGGGGGATAAGTGTCTGAGTGCGCGTGTCTCCTATGCTATTTACAGTTCCTATATTTACAAGTATAAGTGCAAGAGGAGCACGGAGAAAGGTGACGGGTACTCACGTGCCCCGCCGCAACTCTCGTCTGAGTTGCGGCCGCTCTCCAGCCTCCTCCTGAGGATGCCACCAGTCCTCCGTCCAGACGTCCTCGTCCTCTTCCTTGCTCCGGTCCAGTCGTGCTGCGCCGCTCTCGGTCGGGGGTTCGTCGCTCTCCGTTGTCTCCTGCCACGAGTCGGTTGCTCCGAACGCCTCTCCGTCGTCCTCGGGTCCTTTTCTAGCTCCCTGCTTGCTGTCGGACCGCCCACTTCCGGGGTCAGGGTCGGGTGCTTCCGGGTCGATCGAGGTCGCCCAGTTTCTGCTTCCGGGATGGTTGGCGAGCGTTTCCGGTTCACCAAGGCCAGGGGCCGGTACCTGCAGGGGACGAGAAAGAGAGGGCGTCCTGGGTGACCGGGACGTTAATCTACCTAGCGCGGGGGACAGGATCCCCGCGGTCGGACACCGCTGTAACGGGGTAGGGGTCGCCTCCGTTCCACAGTCAAATAGACTATTTAGATCAATACACAAAACTTTTGATAATTTTACAAATCTATCCACTTGCCTATACCACTCGACTGGCTTTTCGCGTAGCCGAGGGAAATCATTTGTAAATGACAAAATATCTTGCCTAGTCCAAGGAACATGTAAATATCTTCCTCCTGGAATTTCTCTCATGGGACATTCTGTCACTGCCTTTTCTTTTTCTCTTACGGGGAAAGCTGCAGATGTTTTATCTGAAGCATCATCTCGTTTTCTAAACCATCTACTTTTCCATTTATCTACATCTCCCCATTTCCTCAACAAAATGATTATGTCTTTAATCTGAGTTATTCTTCCTGTGGTGTTCAGTTTTTTAATATCCTTTTCAGAAAAATCTACCATGTAGGGTTTTTGTAAGGCTTTTACCCTTTCCATATCTATACCCATTTCATTTGCCACTTCTTCTAGTCTTTCATGTAGACTCTTTGCTCTCCATGTTATGCTTTTACATAGAAATAGTAATTCTTCATCCTGATAGTTTTTCAGCTTTTCTGTGGGGATAGTCCCTACGATTAACTCTTCTAAAACCATCCTTAGCTGGGCCACATCTATAGATTGGGATTCTTTGTCTTTCTCTGCAAGCTCCTCAACCATTCGCTTAATTCTTCTGAAGTAGGACCTACTGGTTTCTCTACGTTACCTCGTTCTGGGTCTCTTGGAGTTTCTGATACAGATTCTGTAGTCATTATTAGTCTTTCCACTAAACCTGGATTTGCTATCAAATTTTTAGGCGTACTTTGTTCTGTCATACTTACTGTTTGTCTCCATGGGTTTTTGTCTAAACCTTGTCTTGGATTCTCAATCTGTTTATTACTGTTATAAGGGACCGTTGGACAATGCTCATTATCTTTCTGTTTATCAAAAATAGGCATTACAGGACCTATAGTTATGGGAACAGTCACGGCTTCTAAGTTTTTTAGTCAATTCCCTAATCTTTTCAGTTAACTCTAAGGTGGTTTTCGCTAATTCTGCCGAATTTTCATTACTCATTTTACCATCCTGTTTTCTCTCTATTACTCTGAAAGAATTATTTCTCCCTATTTCTTGGGGTACTGATTCAACTTTTATGTTTCGCAAAGTCTCTCTCATTGGGGCACTTGGTGTCAACATGTCAGAATCTGGTTGATACGGGGGTGGATTTTTATAAAACATGTCGTCAAGAACATCATCTTCCGATTCATGCACACCATACCCTCCCGATTCAATATTATGTCTCTTTTCTGTACATTTTCTTCCACTAACTTCTTCAGCATGTCTCACTGGAAACAAACCATCAGCCATATTTGCACTTCGCCATCTCCTCATTCTGTCATCATGATTCTCCTGTCCATGTGATCTACCAAACATGTATCTATACCTTCCGCCACTCCTCTGTCGTTCCCTGTCATGCATCTCATCTTCCCATTCAGTCAATGCTTCAAATTTTGTTGGTCTAGGTCTCGGTTCTAGATTCATCATTCTTTCTCTCAAATTCCTCAAAACTGCTAAATTAAATGAACCATGTTCTGGAAATGCAAAAACTCCATCATCTTTTGTATACTTTGTCCAATTGTCCAACCAAATACAAGTATGATATCCATATTTTGCAACCATAAAGGATGCGGGCAATTTCAGTGGAGGAAGCAACTGTCCCTCTCTAGTCCTAATCGGTTTGTCCTTTTTAAATAAACTCTTGATTTTCCCAAACCAGGACTTTTTCTCTTTTTCTGGTGGATCGTAATACATCATTTGGTCTTCCGTGTATCGCTAGATTTTCCCTACGACTATTCTGTTATTTTAACCAATCGTTGCACAACTCACACTAACGCACCAATCCGGAGCGTCTATGTCACTTCTGCAATTCTCCAATCCCAGCGCGACTCACACTAACGCACCAATCAGGAGCATCTACGTCACCCTGCAATTCTCCACTCCCAGCGCGACTCACACTAACGCACCAATCAGGAGCGTCTATGTTTCTTACTAACTAGCCAATCCCAGCGCGGTCTTTCTGATGTCAGCTTTCTCGCTATTCCTGCTTCTGCTGACCCCTCCTTTACAAAAAAATTCTCGGTAAGCTCCTTACGTTCTTTTACAAATCTGTTAGTAACAACATAAAAACGCCACCATTATCTGTTTCGCTAACCAAAGAATAGTTAATGACCTTTTTCACAAGTATTCCGTCTTTCCCGAGAGCAGCGCTTACTTCTGCCCTACTACGGAATCGTTACTTCCGTTTATAAAGTAGCACATCCCTCTACCTTACCCTTCTAACAAGCATTAGCTAACCGTTTCTCCAGAATTAAGACACCTAGTTGGAGACCCAATGCTCCTGAGAAATAAAACCAGAGTTTCACAATTAACCTGAATGCTATTTCATTCACGCACTTTCATACGGAAAATGTAGTTCATTCACACAGAATTCTGGCTTTCCCGAGAGCAGCCCTTACCTCTGCCCTACTACAGAATTATTACACTCGTTAATAAAGTAGCACTTCCCTCTACTTTATCCTTCTAGCAAGCTTAGGGAACACCTATTACCTTTTCAGTGATAAGCGTAATCAGAGTGCCTTTTGGACTCCTGGTACCTAAGACCAAAATTTCACAGGTGACCTTCGCTACCATACATTTCTCTCATACAGAAAATGTCCCTAATGGCAACACACGACGATGTTACCGAATCGAACCCAAACAATGCGTCGTGCAACTTCAATCATCACACGTTTTTCCCCGTGTACCTACAGGGCAACAGCAATTCCGTCTTTCCCGAGAGCAGCGCTTACCTCTGCTCTACTACAGAACCGTTACCAACTTCCGACTTCCTACATCCCAGAAGCCGTCAAACAACATAGTACTCGACGCAACTCAACATATAGTGTTAATACATAAACCAATACTTTCCGACAATCAATAATCAATAAGCAATTTACAAGCAATAATCACCAAACCAAAACAGTAAAAAACAATAATACTGCTAACAGAAAAACTGATCCAGCGCAAAAACTCTAGCAACGGGGAAACAACCCGTACCGATATCCTCCCTGCGTCACAGACTCGACATCACACTAACTCATTCACACATGCAGTCATTGGTGGGGCCCATAACACCAACACTCACACGTTACTTCCACACCGGTCTGCACACCCAGGAGGGATGAGTGATTCAAGCGTCGGACATGTGAGGGGAACACCTTATAACCTATAGGGAAGGAAAAGTCATTTACAAAATATACATTAACACCCTTTCACCTACAGATCCTTAATCGTAAAGCATCAAGGCACTCCTCCCACTTCGGTCAATAGACCAAATTAGTTGGATTGGTTGATGGTGATTTAGAACCAGCTAAAACATATTTTAAAACTTCAGAATCTGTCTCTCAAATGAAACTTGTGGCTTATGAATTTTCGTTAATCAATAATTGTTTATCTAGAATTTCATAATGATCTAAAGTCGCATTTGTCTCGTCAAAGTTTAGAAAGTTTATATCAAAAATGTTTGTAAATTGAAGAACACCATATTTACCTAATCTGGCAATTTGAAGTCCTCAAATTCATTGGCTCTGCATAATTTTTGTCATGAATCGTTCGAAAGCAAGCCAAAGCTAAAAGTTCTTTGCTCAGCATGCTACAGTCCCACAGATCGGCAAAGGACCATAGACGTGCAAGCATCTATCATTGCCCGTAGATTTGAGGAAAGTTTGCGGTCATCAGATAATCGGACAGCATCCAGACCTTCAGGGATTCAGGAGATCGTAGCAAAACGACGTGACCCAAAGGTAAGAGCGACACAAACACCACGAGTTCTCTACTCTCTCTATTCTACTACTTCTTTTATAATAAAAATGAAGTCAAGAAGATACAATATAATAATTCAGAAAAGTCGTGATTGGCTGGTTGTGATCGTCCGATGTTAAATCTTAGGGTTTCAGTTCAGTTCGAGGGGTGTGGTCATAAGTTAGTTTCGAAGTCGGCTCGTTACCGTTTACTGTGAGGTCGATTGTTCTTGGTCTTGGCTGTTTTCCCACTGTGTCCTTGATTGGGTACATGGTATATAAAGGTTATGATGAGGTTTAGGAGATTTCTTGCGCCTGCGCAGCTCACTCCGCGCCTCGTGGAACTGTGGCCACATCGTCGTGTGGTGTCAGCGGACATTTTGGATTTAGGCCCAAGTGCTAATTTAAGCGAAACAAACACAAAAGTGTAAACAATACATAGAAGTAATGAATCAAATGTTAACCCCTTACTAATCCCTCTATGTGCTTGTATTTATCTAGCGTATAGCAACATTTAAAGCAATTATATTCACCCTTTTGGTCCTCTTCTCGGGCAACATTACAAAAGCAACATTTATCATGCAGTTTTCTAATTACCACATATACTACTGTTAATATGCGTACAGATTTTTTGTCATAAAGGTTATTTTAGCCATGCAAATGCAAATCCCACGTGTAATTTCGATATTAATAATGTTGATTAATAAACATGCAAACTCATTTAATAATATTATAGTTAGGGCTCCCGGTTTTATGGTATTTATTTTTTTGCCATTTCCGTCTGTATTTATCCATATTTATTTTTTGGGCTTTTTTTCTGTATTTATCCATATTTATTTTTGCCACAAGCAAAAGGCGACGCTACAGCTAGTATTTTTCCACATTTATTTACACCATACTGCCCCACTGAGAGAAACTCGCACTGCCTTCAGCACAGCTCAATTGTGCTGCGACTAAATTCAAATTATGCACTAGACAACAGTAAAATGCTGTCTGAAAAAAAATGAATAACACCCTGGAAAAAGCAAACACTCATAGGGAATGCAAGAATAAGCAAAGCATGTAAACTGTAATCAGAAAAAAACATGGTTACCTTAACGGTTTTAAACTCATTATTCAGAAATCAGTAAGTGATTTTGCCTGAAAAGTTCAAGACATGGCTACAGGACCAGGAAGGGACCCCTTTCAATGTCCATTGCTTATATCCTTTCAAAATGTATGCAGTTTGGTTTAAAAAAGACCACATCCCCAAACACAGAGCCGCATTTTATAAGCTAAAATAATTAAAAAGTTGAAAACGATCATATTAAACGTTTCCACTCTACCCATCAACCAGGTATTGCAGTCCCTTTAGGAATGGCGCACTTACCCACCCTGGGAAAACATTGTTGTTCAAAGAAAGAAGATAAAAAGAAAGTAGCGCTTTCACTGGCAAACTCTGTAAAGTGGCGCTAATGTGTGTGGGTGTAAATAACAGTCTGGCCTGTCTGCTGTCCACTCTGTATTGCTTTATTTAGGTATTTAACTATTTTTTCTCTCCATTCCGAGGTTTTTCTTTTCAATAGAAAACGGTCAGAAAATGAGGACATTTACAGCCAAAGTGTTCAGCCTTTTTTGGATCAATTTCACAGGGGAACAAATAAAGAAAAGGAGAGGCAAGAGAGAGTACCTTAAGAGCTGCCTCTTGAAATCAGCAAGTAAGCAGGAGCGAGACAGAGACAGAAAGAGATGGAGGCATAAAGAGAGGAGGGCACCCGCCAGAGGCAGATCAGAGTAGTGGACACGGTCCTTGCCATGAAGGAAAAGAGACAGCGTTTATTTTTTCTCCGTTCTCTGCCCTTCCCAGAACGGCTGAGCCTTCCTGCAGCATAACAAAAGGCAGAGGGCGGGTGGCCTCTCACTCCAGGCAGGTCAAGTGCAGGGCCATTAGGTAGTGCTTTCGCGTGCTAATGGCCCGCGAAACTTCACTACGGTCGGAATAATGGAAATCCGAGCGCTGCGCTACTGGTGAGAAGCTCGAGGCGCTACAAAAAAAATCTGAAACTTCCACCCACCATTGAGCCCGGTTTATAGTGCCAGCAAATAAAACAGAACTGCGAAACGCTCTAGATGACGCTTTCAGACCCCAGGTGATTGCATTTGATTCTTATAAACAGGATGTTTGAAAAACAATGTTTGTCTTCGCATGCCCCCGCGAGACCCGTGCCCCCCCCACCGTAAAACAAGGGACCTCTGTCAAATCAAAGGGCACACACACAGCCGCCCCCCCCCCCCCCAGCACTTCACAGGTCTTTAAAAGACCATTCTCTTGTTAATGGGGCTTTGTTGGTTGTTGGTTGTTCACCCCTTCTAGAGCCCCTGCATCGCCACTCCGACTATTACTCGAAGAATTAGCACGTTACACAATACTGCCCTGTCAGCTGAAACCCAGAGGCATCGGGTTTTTGCTTGCAGGAATCGGGAGGCGGGAGACTAGCGCGGCAACATTTACTCGTATTTTACCGTTTATAAATATAAATACAGACAAAGGAAATATCGATTTCCGTCTGTATTTATATGTATAAATCCGTAAATACGGAAAACCGGGAGCCCTAATTATAGTTAATAGATTATTTAATTAATCATTTTCATGCAAAATGGGGGAGGTATACAAAATTTTGTACTACCCGCTCCATCATAGTCAAGTGATGTGGAGGTTCAGCACCGACTCTAACAAGCATTTGCAATGCAATAGGTCTCGCATTTACGTGAGTTTGAGCTATTCGCATTGTAAATTACGTCTTTTATTTATGTTTTGGTTTTTAAAACAAATAAAAGGCAGTCATTTGCAATGCTAGTAGCTTAAACTCTCGCAAATGCGAGACCTATTGCTTTGCAAATGCTTGTTTATATTAGTAGTGCTTTCACTCATCTCTGTGCAGTATGTTCATGAACCATACTAGACCAGCCCGACAACCACAAGCATTTCTTTTCTACGTTAATTTTCATTTCAGACACACAAAAATGCCAATGACCTCGTTTTTTTATCGGGTTGGCAGCAAAATCAATACATTTTTAGACCTTCTCAGCGCTCAAATGTGTTTTTGCTGATAATTATCTCTTTCCATGCACTTCCTTGCTTGGTTTTATTCGTGACAAAGTATCACTCTAGGTCATACATGCCAATAGACCAGATTCAGGCGGGAGACTACCGATTTTTCAAGCCAAAACTGGCCTTATTTTAGCTGTCTCCCGCCTGAAATTGCATTTTCTACAATGGAAGTCAATGGGGAATTTTCATTCTCCCGATTTTCTATTTCATATCTCCCACGTCCCTGTCCTAAAATGTTGGCATGTATGCTCTAGGTGTCCCACATTTCAGAGTTTAATATCACTCACAAGTACACGGAAACCATGGAAATGTCACGCATTAGCAATATGAAAACTTAGCAGCTATGAAATTTAGCCTGTTTGGCATATTCATTGGTGCTCCCGGGCTGCATGGGTAGGATAACAGTGTGCTTTAAAATAAAAAATAAAAACTGGTTAACTTGATATTATGTTTTGTCCCGACCGCAGACAACTCGGTCAAGTTCTACATAATTGTCGATGCTTTGTTGGGGCAAGAAAGACAATACCTTATCGTTTCAAAGTAATCATGTCGTGAGCCAATGCAAGCAAACGAAAAGCACCGTCGCGTAAAGAGTGGCTAGTTACAACATTACAGAAGCACGTTTTTTTCCCATGCCTGATCTTACGATGGCCACATCCTACCCACCTTTTGTTTAAGCATGCGCAGTTTCGTATGACGTCTCACGTATGCTTTTGACTTGCGACGTTTGGACGTCGAGGTTAGACTCGAGTGACGTCACTGCGTCGATCTCTTCTCTCTTCCTCTCTTACGGGTGTCCGGCTTAGCTCAGCTTGGCAACAGACGGTGTCCCCCGTCATTCAGCCGTCTCCTCCCGTCACAATGGCCAGCGTAGTGGACACCAAGCTCTACGACATCCTGGGGGTGGCAGCCGGCGCCAGCGAAAACGAACTCAAGAAGGTACCGGCAGAACTAGGCCGCGAGTTGAAGTAGTGGGTTTGACGGGCGGGGGTGTCAGCCTGACATCTAGCTTTTCTATTCTAAACCGCGGTTTTGTAATGGGCCTAGGAGCTAGAGTCTTAAGCGTGTTTTTTTTTGTTTTTTTTTACTTGATCCTAATACAAGCCCAAAGACGAGCCATGCAATAAAACATGTTCTCCCACTTCAAAAAAAGCCGGGTCTGTTATACAAAAGCCGGCAGTTTCCCTTTCTGAAATGCTAAGCCTTTATGTACAACTCTAAAGGCGGTTGGAGCCAAGTGAGATCAGCTCCCGTGTAGTTTATTTCATAACACTCGGTCACCTTCTCCACCGCCCTCCCTGACACACAGCAACCTTTCGCCATATAAATAGTCAAACATGGACCCGATGAAACACAAAACGATCACGTGCTCTATTCAAAAGACCTGTTACTTTTTTTTACGTTAAAGGTGTAGCTTGGTTAGGGGAATCAGGCTTTCGAGTTAAATGTTTTTTGAGTCTTAGTTTCTAAAGGTGTACTTTTTTTAATTCACATTTCCGTATCTTTCGTAGACTAACACGTCCTGCCTTCTTAATTGTGACTCATGGTGACCAATTCTATAGCAAGAGCAAAGTGTCAAAACAAACAAGGTACTCTGCTTACTGGGATGCAAACAGTGTTTTTGTGATGCAAGGCTATGCCCAGAGATTCATACCTTTGGGAGTAAGGATGAATAAGAATATATCATGTTGTTTAGGCTCGAGGCGATTGTGTATATAATGAATGATGTTTCATCAAATTCATAAGGCATTTATTGAGTTGGTGATACAGAGGCTTGTCTCCTTTTTAAAAGCGCAGTTCAAGGGCTGCATATGTATTCCAAACAGCTTTAAGATCCATTTTGTCAAAGACTATCTCTTTACTGAAAACTGTTAAGAGCTCAGATTACAGGTTATTCCGAAGGTTTTTATAAGGGGAACTTCTTGAATTCGATGGCCGCGCTTCTTTCTTCAAGAGCCTTCAAGAGGAAAGGGAGCCACAATATAAAACGAAAGTTGTTAAAATCATCTGTCTAAAAAGGATTTTTTAGGTCTCGTCTACAGCTTGCTTTTGCTTTTTCTCAAGCTTCATGTTTTCTAACGCATAATATATGCTTTTGGCCAGCATCGTCATCCTTTGGCACCTTGGTGTCATTCACATTTCATTTTGCTTCTTTCCACCGAATAATGGGGCAGCAGTCCAGTACAATGAAACCATTGGCACTCTTCACAGTGAGCTGTGCATTCTCACCTAGCAAGTGGTAGGCTGCAGTGCAAGGGCTGATGGGCATTCTCTTTGCATAGCGTGTTTTGGTTTTTTCCAAACATATTAATGCAATGTTTAGCCATCGGCACTTTTACTTTTTCTTACCTTTAAACTTTTCATGCCTACAGTTTATTTTTGCAAATATATATTAAATAAATGCATATACACAGTTCAAATTCTTTATTTCGATGGTTAAAAAATCATCATAAAAAGTACATAATTAAAAATACACAACATATACAATTATACATTTCATTAGTATAAAAATAACCATCAACCGAACTGTTACAATTCATATAGATGCGAAAGGTGAATTAGTCTCTAGTGCTCCTTAGTCTTACTGCAGCTTTCAGAAAGCTTATCACTGAACATAGTGTATACATATCAATTGCTCTTTGAAGGAACAACAAGGCTACCTTCGCATGTCAAAATTTTCCACGTTTAAAATATCAATAAAAACATGCGTCTAGGAAGACAATAAAATGGGCACAGTAATACAAAATGAAGGGTGTCCTGCGGAGACAAATTGTCGCAGCCGCAGGCACCCTTCTGCTCAATAGTCGCAGTAAAACCCGATGGATAAGATCAAATATTATGCAACAAATTGAGCCTAAAACGACACATTAAGAATCTATCCTGTTGATTATGCAAGAGAAATAGATAGGGTTCCATACCCACTGACTCTTTAACTAAACAATGCGCTACCACTGAGCGTTTCAATGTGAAGGCTTTAGTCTCCCTGAGGGATTCCATTTTATCCAGCAACAGACTTTTAATTTGTATTTTACTATTTCTTGAAATTAGAGCAGGGGTACTGAAAAGTGCGTGCTGGCCTACAGATTCTAAAGTTACTTTAACATATTTCAGCCATGGGATTGACATTCCTTTATCCCTTTGTAAGCAATCATTAAGAATTTCCTTGCTTAGCTCAGCATCCGGGTTTGCCCAGATGCTGAGCCAAGCCAAAACTGGTTTAATTTTAATCAAATCAGCAATGTATGGGATACCAAGTTCAGAATGTGCAATTTCAGCTGGTATCGCGTGTGGGATCTTCAGGATCCTACAAATGAATTTATCTTCTTCCATTTGTAGCTGTTTAACATCCCTGAAGCCCCACACCTCTGCTCCATATACCGCTTTGGCTATACTTATTGATTTATATAAGGTCATAACTTGCTCGGGGGACCAGCAGCCTAATCTTTGTGCAAAATTCAGATTGCACCACATGACGAAACTAATTTGGAGCAGCGTTCCTCCAACAACTTATCAAATTGAATTTTGCAGTCGAACAGTAGGCCTAGATACGGGAAGGTAGTTACTATATCCATGATATGGGTCCCAATATTGAACATCGTTTTTTTGCCTGCGATCAACGCAAAGGATTTAGTCAGATTTACAGTCAGATCCAATTTTTCCATAAAATCCATTAATCAATATTTGGAGACTTCGCGGTGTCCTAGCAAGGAGAACCGCGTCATCCGCATATAGGAGGACTGGTATTTGGCGCTTTCCTACCCTAGGACAAT
This sequence comes from Triturus cristatus, assembly GCF_964204655.1. Classification (NCBI taxonomy): domain Eukaryota; kingdom Metazoa; phylum Chordata; class Amphibia; order Caudata; family Salamandridae; genus Triturus; species Triturus cristatus. The sequence continues at coordinate 458,052,864 of NC_140595.1, read as the reverse complement.
CGGCTGCCTTGGCTATGAGGGTTGACTCCAAATCGTTTATATATAGTGAGAATAGGAAGGGGGCAAGAATGCATCCCTGCCTTACTCCACTGGAACATGGGAAGGAGTCAGTTTGCCCCCCCTCCATACTATAGCGAACCCTCGCTGTAGTGTTCCAGTGTAGCTCTCTCGGAATGTTTATCAAACCCTGATCAATCCCCAAGGAAGTCATCCTTTCCCAGAGCTTGCTTCTATTCACATTATCGAAGGCCGCTGCTAAGTCCATAAATCCCATGTAAATGGTCCCATTACTTACACTAGTATATTTAGCGACCAGTAGATATAAATTTAAACACTGATCGCTGGTCGATTTTCCCGCTCTAAAGCCATACTGGGTATCAACTATTGTACGCTGCTCTTCTGTCCAGGCCATTAAACGATTTAAAACCACCCGCCCCAGTATTTTGGCCGAAACATCAATCGATGATATAGGTCTGTAGCATTGGGGGTTGTCCTTGTTTCCTTTTTTAAAAATAGGAACTATTAAGGCAGTAGACCATGACCTCGGGAGTCCTGTTTTAATAGCTGCGTTTAGCACTCTCATTAAAATTGGTGCCCACAAATCGACATTACTTTTATATAGATCTGGGGGAGTGCCATCAGGCCCAGGTGCTTTGTTTGGTGTTAATCCAATAATTGCTTGCGTGATCTCAATGAGTGTAAAATCCTGCGCCTCATTCCTATTACCAACCCATTCCCCTTCTTGTTTACAAACCTTGGAATGATTGTAAAGTTTCTCAAAATGAGCTACCCATTGCTGTGGGAGGATATTTGTGCTGGGGACCGATGTGTTACAATCATAGAAAGAGGGCCTATTTATAATCTTCCAGAATTCATTGAAATCTCTGTTTTCACCAGCCTCTCTTAAATCAGCCCATAATTCAGCTTTTAAGGTAGTTTTCCTTTCTTTAATTTTAGTTCTATAGATTTTCCTGTACTTTGCCACCTCCACTATGTCCCTCGGGTTAGCCTTAAGACTTGACTTTAAACTTCTTAGTGCTCGTGCACAGTTTGCGTCAAACCATCTTGGGTGAGTCACTGGTTTTCTGGGACCTTTTATCAACAATAGTTTTTCAGCGCATTTAGTTAGCTCCCTGAAAGCAGCGACTAGGTCAGCTCCCTCTATCTGAAGATCTAAGCACTCCTCAAGCCACTTTTTCCCCTTTTGCACCAGTGCGGTATAAAATTCAGGGGCATTAATTTTTGTCCATTTTAAACGCCTACCCTGATCGGTAGGTTGTAAAATGGTATCCAACTGTTTATTCATTTTAATATAATCCGTATACGGTATTTCTATTACCAGGGGGTTATGATCGCGAAAGGCACTCCATTTAGTGTTTACCTTCCCAATCCGGTGTTTAGCAAAGGTGGATATAAAGATGTAGTCTATAATAGACGAACATCCCCTTCCTTTAAAAGTCGGTATCAGGGTGCCCTCAGGTTCTGGAATTACCAGATCAATAGTGTGTGCTAGTGAGTGACTCCCTAGTATTTTTGTTATTAGTGTACCCTCAGCTGTGTGCTCCAAATGTGGGCCCTTTTTAAGTGGGCAAAGATCCCAGTGGGTAGTTACCGGTATCAACCGTGAGCAAAGATGACAATTTAGATCCCCCATTAAGAGGACGAATAAGTTTTCTCCGCCTTTTCTTAGATCAGATTCCTGTTTTTAGTCTAAGATCTAGTTCCTCCAGCACGACATTAGTGCCACTTCCTGGGCCAGGGTTATAGAGGTTAAATAGTTATACCCTCAACCCCTGTCCCTGGAAGGTTACTGCTTGCAAGTTGTCTGAGGACCAAGATGACACAGTCCATTTCCCCTTTAAGTTGACATCAGCATATATTATTAGGCCTCCCTTTGCTCTACCAGCCCTACTTTCCTGAGCTGGGACAAAGAAGGACTTATACCCCTCTAAATGATGATTATCTGGCTCAACAACCCATGTCTCCTGTAAAGCTATTATATGGGAGTCCCTTAGTTGATTACTCCACTCTATATTGCTTATTTTTCCAGCTAGGCCTGCGATATTCCAAGATGTTATTTTCACCCTTGCCCCCTGTGTCCCGGACAGCCTTGGACTGTGTATCTACTTCTATGAGCTCATCCTCTATTAGTTGTTTCTTCCCGCCCTTATTGGAGAGTTTTGGCTTCCTTGCTTGCGTGATCTTGGGACCTCTTTTAGGCAACCTATGCTTAATTAGATTAGGTTTTTTTGTTACCTTATCAATAGGTGAATCGGCCTCTATTAGCTGCTGGCCACAAGGTAAATTCCCAATTGAAATGTCCGGGCTATTGTCCAACAGGCTATCACAAAGGTTTACTTGTGGGACTTGCCTGGGACTACTGTGTGTTTGTAAATGGGAATTTTGCGTAGGGGTCATTGATAGGCGTCTCTGGGTACGTTCAATTTCCCCGTTTACTGCCCCAATGACCTTGCGTAACATTAAATCTATGGCCGTTGGGGGTGCAGAGTGCCCAGCAAGAGTATCTGTGTTATGTTGGCTATTTGTCGTAATCAACGGGGTGCTTGCTTTACGCTTGGTTGATCTAGTTTTTGGTTTGGTCGCCATGGTGCTCTTTCTGTTGGCAACCCACTATGATCGCAACTGAGTGGCCAAATATTCATCAAGATTAGTTACTCCGCAATTATCTACTCACAGTACCAATGCGCCTCATATGTATCCGTTACAGTATTACTCAATATACTTCATAACCACCACAATAACCAACCCATGAATACAGCGTAGGCCAAACACCACTACCACTTTAACAACTTTAACAATTTTGCCACAGAGCACTGAGCACCTATATGCGAGGCAACTCCAATACCCAAGTTTTACAACGATAGTGAATGGTAGTGGCCCAGCCCGGCCTCCTTGTGCCTCTGAGGGCCACAGAGGGCCCGCCCTTTGCCCGGGCTTAGCCCGGCGCCGCCCGCGCGCGGTCCCAAGGTTAACTTTTGTAGCGCCTGCGGGCGCGAAATCAGTCGATTCCGCTTCCGGCCAAGGGATCTTGGGAGGTGTAGTCCTTTCCTCCCCCCGCACAGCGGCCGCGCTGTCCTGCGGCGGCGGGAGGGAGAAAGAGCGAGCAGCAGGGAACTCAGCAGCCCACAGGGATCAAGTGAGCACAGGTACGTTCGTGGCTGTTAGTCCGTTAGTGGCAAGAACCCAATAAAGGCTTGACAAGGACAGAACTATCAGCTTTGACAATGTTTGATACAAATGAGTCTTGGCTTAGCATAGTACCTTGCCACGTTTTCTGCTCTGTCTTGGAGGTAACTTAAGTTGTCTCACTAGTCTCAATGTCCTACATAATCCCCCAAAAATGTATATAGTTAGTTTTGGGTGTGTCCTCAACTCTCACGCACAAGTATGGTTTCACCCACTTGAGCATTGGGCAAGATTACAGCACCCTGCTGCCATAGCCCTTTACACTGCGAGTTACAGCACAAACCTGATCACGTGCACATCTGCCTAAAAAAGTGCATTTCCGTGCCAGGACTGATAGGTCAATACTTTACTTTGCCAGGACAACTTCCCCCCTCCCCCACCCCAATGAGAGTCCAAAACAACTTCCTCCCCCACCCCAATGAGAGTCCAAATGTTGTATGTGTAGCTCTGCTTTCCGGCTCCCTACTTTAAATGGTACATAAAACAAACCTTGCAAAAAAAGCTTCATTTGAAAAATGCACTTTCTAAATGATCAAACTAGCAGACTGGTTTTAAAAATGTAATATTTTTGTTTCCCAAAACAAATCTTTCTTAAATGTTTTTGCCCGCAAGATGTGTATAAAAGTAGGCCTCAGGGTAAAATTCCTCTTTGCTCGTCGAATTCGGGAAATCCTCCTTCAGCAGAGAACGCGGAGTTTGCGATTGAACTCCGCCTCATAGCAGAATTTATTGTCGGTTTGCGTGCTTGCCCATGGTTTTTGTTCGTGCTTGCAGGCACGATGAGTCTTGCCAAGCGCTGGCGAGATTTGCTGGCCGCCAGTGAGCTTTGCTGTCCGACCGTGAGCGCATGCAAAACTTGCTGTCTACCCCTGAGCGCTCGCAAGATTTGCTGGCTGCTAGCTAGGCTTTAGGCCATACCTGCGACATCCTGCGCCTTTTTTCTGAAGACAGCGAGCGCCAGTGACTGCCGCTGCATCCTCATGCAAATATTCTCCTCGTCGTGGTATTTGCGTGTAATTTTGAGCACGAAAAATGCACGATGACGAGGGTCAAACGTAGTGCGAAAGGGTGCGTGTAGCATCTCTGCCCTCTGAATTACGTGGAGTCTCGCTCAGTTTTTGGGGCGCTCTGCATAGCAGAATTCTGTGAGCTCCACTTCGGCCTATATAAAAGTTTGAGATCTTTGATCTAAGCTTCCCAGTGGAGTTTAGCATATCAGTGGTTAGCGGAGTGTTTTATTAAATAAATCCATAAAAAGAAATCCAGTCTTGAAAACAACTCACTTTTTTTTTCCGTTTAGGGTACATTTCAGCACTAATGCATCTTCCACACTGAATATCTTTTAATAGCAACATGTGTGGCGCCCTATGGCCTCGGTTAGTTTCTACAGGCCTATAGTGTATGACCACAGCGCTAGATATGTGTTTATTTTGTATGTATGTGTGTTCACTGAAAAACAAAGGTGAAATTAGTGCAGTTAGATATGGTAATAAGATGTAGCTTGCGGTAAAACAAAGTTTAAGTAATTCACATGAAAAATAACTATTGGTTAAAGTAAAATGTATAATTTGGTTTTGAAATTAGATGAAACAAAATTTAAAAAAAAGTGGAAACACTGATATTCATCAGCTATGGTTTACTGAGCTAAATCTAACCTTGCACCATGCCATGCATATCGTATGACCTCACAAATTACATCACTCATGACCTGTTAAATTACTACATTGACCTGAAAAACGCCTGCTTGCCCCCTCGCAGTCAGAACACAGCCTGCCAATGTATCAGTTGGTGGCCATCTTAAATTGTTTTTGATAACTATTCCAAGATGACATCCATGCCTGTGCTGCATCCACGTTTGTTTTTGTTGTTAAAAGAAAAATATTCAAAGATGGTAATCATGCATGCCTGCTTGCAGCAGCATTCTTTGCATACCCTTTCTTGAAGTATAGCACATGCATGTGGCTCAAATAATAAACACTTTCCTTACTCAAAGCCAGATTGTTTAGTGGCTACATAAGCAGGGTCCTCATTTGCAAACATAAAAGCGCAAATATTTACTAACAAAACAAGAACGGTTGTGGTATACAATACTGCACTCTATATACTTACCAAAATTATGAGGTGCTCACTCCCTGGGCCAACCGTCCAAAAAAGACCCAAAAATAATGATAAAAAAACTACTGTTGAGAGCGTCACTTCTACAGAAACATTTAATGTGAAGTAAAGCCAATATATTTTATGGCATTCTTGATGCCAAATAGAGAGGAAAAAACAGTTATCTCAACAAAATTAATCACAATAACTTGTCATATAGGACAAAACATCACAAACTGCTTGTTCTTGTAGATGAAAATCATTCTTTATTTTCTAATTCCGCAAGTCATGCAAAGCAACAAACACAGCCAATGTGTTTTGGCCCAAATCATTGGGACTTTTTCAGGGCAAAATGAGTATGGCACCAATGAGTGAACTATCCAGTCAAGCTTGATACACGTGTTTCCAGCTAGAGCAGGGAATGAACCCGGAAGAGGGAAAGCCGCAGCAGGGGCTGCCACTACCACACACCAGGCAGTCCGTGCCCCAAAACCCCAGTCCTGCTACAGCAGAGACTTTAAACGCACTCAGACAGGTATATGGGGAAACCAACAGCCGCCAACGCAGACCGCCGCACACTTACCGGTCGGAGGTGTTGCAAGTACTCCCCATGACGAGTCTCGCCTGGAACATCTTGCAACCAGCAGAAAAAAAAACAGGATTTGGAGGGTCATGGGTTATATGCCACAGGATGTGGGAGTGGCCTGGAGGGAAAGGATGGGCTTAGAGTTTGCTTGTAAATTCTGGTGGGAGGAGCTATGCTCATGTGGTTTGGACTGTGACAGGGAGGGCTACGACTCAGAGTAATTCATATTACTGGTAAGTAACTGGACACTGACGTTGTCCAGATAAAAAAAAGTGGCACATTCACGTATGATAAAGAGTAAGAACAATTGTAAAAAGTAATTTCTTACCATGGAGCTCTGACGGTGGCTCGGAAGCTGGAAAGGATTTAGGCACCTGCAAAAGCAGAAGATAGGATTCAGTTTGAAGTACTTACCTGCCCTGGAAATTACTAAATCCTACAATTGTTCTTACTCATTACCATATGTGAATCCAACCTTTTTCATGTGTGTTTAGGAGTGCTTCTCCCAACAGTAATAAAAGTGCAAATGATTTCAATGCGAAAGTGCAATAGGATTGGAAGTTGTGCTCGGTAACAGAAGCAGACCCATTGAGGTCCACTATGAGTCAAAGTTTATGCTTCCAAGGTCAGTCTGTCTAGTTTTGAAGTAGATGGTAAATTGTAGGTCAGTTGGATTTTGCAGGAACAAAATGCAAAGCCCTGGCAGCTTGGACTTCACAATGTAGTCCATAATAAGTAAATAATAATGCATAATGGCTGCTTGCTAATAATCATCCTAATTAAAGTATCCAGGCGCTGGCCATATACTCTACATGGACGAATGAATGAAAACACGGTCTATAGTATTTCAGATCAGCTAACTGTAAATTGAAAATAAATGTAAAACACCAATACATTTATAACTACGGAATCTATCCACATTATACTATTAGGCAAACAGACAAAGGCACTGTCCACAGTGATGATACATTTATTTGACCCAAGATATTAACTGCACAAAGGCCGATTGACGTTGAACATCAGTGGGCCTAGGTGTAGTTAGTATCTTGTATATCACTGTGATCAGTACCCCTTGCCTGTTTGACTAATAGTTTGATTCAGATTATACCAGTGGGAGCATAAGCCGGTCTAAAGTTTGAGTTTGCACACATGCTAATTAAGGAATATATCCACGATAATTTTATTTAACTGAGGTCAGTGTTTCTTGATATTCAGAAATGCCCTTCCCCAGCAGTCCTTTTTCTACAATTAGAGAACATTTTTAGTCCTATATTTGCCTCATACGCCTATTTATGGTTCTACTAAATTCATGTTCTGCTTTTCTCCTGTGTGCTCTTTTGCACTCATATAGCCAACTCATTAAGAAGCACAGTGGCTTAATTCTACTCCCTGTAATTTCGCAAATACTTCTGAAAGAAATAAAATTAGGAATGAAGGACACGCAGTCTTATCAAAGTGTCCACCAGCACTGCTCTAATTTGTTCAAATCTGTGAAATACTGCAAGCAGCCGCACTGTTATTTTTGTTATTGGGTTATTACAAAGAAACCATGATATATGTAAAAAACACAAAAATATAGCTATGCTGTAAAACTGTTTTTGTAATCCTATCAGTAGTGAAGATTACGTTTCTCTCTAAGAAGTCATTATAACCCCCACCCCACAAAAGCACAGAGTAAATACTTTGACCTAAGCTCTACTCTGCCCACATTTCTCTCCTACCATGCTCCTTTAACAGCTGCGTTCCTGTTTGCCATGGTGGATAGTTTTTATATTTACTACCTCTTGAAGCAGTACACAGGGCTATCGTTCTTTGGCCTTGAAGAATCTGTAACTGCGAAGGCCTTCACAGATGTGAAGAATACTTGTAACCTGTTTCAGAAGCGATTTTGAACTCTGGTCCTTTTAACCAGGCTGCCTCAAAACATCTAGGATTCCTCTACAAGATGCTCCCAGCCCCTATAATAAAGCATAATCTCCAAATTGGGCAAGAATTTTCCAATAGGTAGTTTATTTTTAAACAAAGTAAATTCTTCATTGTCCATCAAGAGTGGCCAATCCGGAAGCCATATGAAAAGCCCCTGTGCTTCTAAACAGCATTGAGCGGAACCTCTAAGGCGCTTCAAGTCAAAATGTAAAATATTAGGTCCTTTAGGAGCCAATTGCAAGTCCCCACTGCACTTTCACAACAATCCTTCCCCAATTCCTACCTTCCTCTTATCTTTGAAACGTGGCAATTGGTGACATGGCAAATCTGGTCTAGATAACTAAAGCCTCTTCACTTGGAGTTCGAACTTTCTATTGACCTCTGTTTTAAAGTCATTTTCTCTCTTTGGGCAGCTGTCATCACATACAATTAGCATAATCATTTACAATAGACCTGAATGCGAGCAACTTAAAGACTCATTTATTGCACCCCCAGTTAAAAATCCCACTGCAAATTCAAGGCTCTGGAAACTGACAACTCTCCAGTCTTGGAAACTTCCCAGACTGCACTTGCTATCATCAGAGAATTCCATCTTCTACCTCGGAAGAGGGAAAGCAAGCCGCTCTAATTCTTCTTGATCTCTCTGCGGGATATGTTGTTCCGATTTAGCAAATGGGAGAGATTATCATAGCTTCAAAAAGGATTTGTTCCTTCTTGCGTATTAGAAACCAAAAAGTGTGCATCGAAACATAAGAATCTTCGATATCTAGAGTGACTTGAATGTTGACAGACCGCCTCTACTGGAAACATCCATGGAGTTCACTGTGCAACTTCAGATCAGTTCAGAAAACTGGAAGCAGATAAGAAATGAAAACACTATTTCCTAAAGCCAACAGGCCACGGACCATATATTCCATGTTAACATTGTGTTTCGTCGTTCTATAAGCATCTGGATTTTTATTTTCATTCTAATCTTTTACTACTGTCATCTATAGGTGACTTACATATGTGAGACATACCAGTTAAAACTTTTTCCCAATACCTCTGAAGGATCGGGCAATGGCACCATTGATGTATGTAGGTACCTTCTTGGCCACACCCACGGTCAGGAGAATTCAATACCCCCATCTTGACCAGCACCGAGCTAGTATAGCAGACCCGATGTAACAATTTAAGTTGGATAAGTTTGAATCTGGAGCGAATCGCAACTTCTCGGGGGGAGACCAAGGCTTCCCTCCAGTCGTCATCTTCCAAGCCCCCAAATCATCAATCCACTGTGTACGTGTTTTCTCCTTGGCATCTGGAGTATGATTGAGAATCTTACGATAGATCAGTGAGATTGCTTTCTCCGGGATATACTCCTCTAATAATCTATCTTCCAGAGGTGAAGATACCGGCAAGTCTGGAAATAGCTTTGTTTAATGCATTTCTGACCTGAGGTAGCGGAAGGCTTCCCTTTCATGTAGGTGGTAATCCCTTTGCAGGTCGCTGAATGGAATCACTCCGCCCCTCACCTACAAGTCTCCAACTTTCGAGAGACCAATCAGATCCCACTTGTCAAACCCCGGTTGTTTCGATATCATCCCTAAACAGGCAGTCTCCAACAATGGAGTAACTTGCGTTATTTTATCTTTCCAACCCAGTGCGTCTGCAGCATTGTGCCATAAAACTACAGTGGAAGATGTAGGAGTAAATCTAGGTGTATACTTTGCCCCCCCCACCCCCCCCCGATCCCATAAAGTGCCCTTAACCAGGACGCATGTTATGCCTGTCCATTCTGTAAGTGAGGTCAGATATGGGATGATGGGCCCAGTGATTCAAAACAATTAATTGTGAAGCCTAGTAGTAAGATCTGATGGTGGGTAGGGCAATGCCTCCATCCTACCAGATCTTTGTAAGTTTAATGAGGGCAATACAGGGAGAACCTTGATTCCAGAGCAGGGCACGTACTTCGCAATCGGTTAATTGAAAATAGTATGGTGTAATTTGTAGGGCATACGAAAAGTGAGGGAGTGCCATTATCGTGTATAGGGCCGCTCTGCCTAAAAGTATAAGGGGTAAAGTTTTCCAATGGCGGCACAAGGGGGCATCAAGCTACGGTCGTGGAAAACGGAGGAATCTGGCGTGATATAAATTCCTAAGTATTGGAAGCCATCCTCAACAATTTTAGCATCACAATCCGTTGGTAAACTCAGCGGGCTCCCCTCAATACATAAATCGGGGATTTATCCCAGTTAATGGTGTAGCCTGAGTATTTCTGGAAAAGATTAAAGATGTGTAGCACCCTTGGAATAGAAAAGGGGGGTCGAGCCAGATACAATAAGATGTCATCGGCATAGAGGGAAATCTTATCTGTCCACTCCAGTGACCAATTGAGGCCCCTAACAAGGGGGTCTCCCCTTATCCATATAGCCAAGGGCTTCAGGGCCAAGGCGAAGAGTAGGGGCGAGAGCGGGCAACCTTGTCTCGTACCCTTCCCCAATGCTAAGGTTACTGAGCGAGCACCATTCACCAAAACCTGTGCCAGGGGGCCAGAGTAGAGAAGACTCACTCAGGACGGAAACCGACCTCCAAATCCATATCTTTCCAGTGCCGCTATCAAAAAGGGCCATTCAATCATGTCAAAGGCCATTTTGGCGTTAAGGGACATAATAATGGAGTCCTCCTGTATAGTGGAGGCTCTTCCCAGGACACCGTACAGACTGGAGGTTCTATGGTACATCTTTGACCAGATTCTTTAGGGTGATGTATTCAGATTTTATCCTGAAGGAAGGAGGGTTATTGTCAATGCAGTATGTGAGACTGGGAGCCGTTAAGGAGACTCTACAGGCAAAGTGTAATGTTTAATGGGCTAGCTTGATGTGGTTCAACGGATTTGGGTGCAGTAGACGTGGTGCTGAAGTATTTTATTATTTGTAGCCTGCAAAGCAGATATTCTGGAGCACCAAGTAGAATATTTTTGCTTATTCCCAGAAGAAGAGCACAAGTGTGATGGTTGCCTGGACTAAGTGAGGGAAGCCCTGGAACAAAAACATTCTATTCGGGTCTGCACTTGATGAAAGTAAGTCTTAATGACCATGTTGGTTTGTGGTCACAATCCCGGTTGCAGAGGTGTGGGTAGGTCTACCACTGGGCTTCTAATTGGAGCAGACACAACACTACATGTGTCTGGTATCCCGCTGTAACTGATGAGACACGATCTTACACACATTAGGTTGATCTCTATACCCGTGGGTACCGTTCCTGTAGGTACACTACGTGGTAGGTAGTTTTTCACCTCACCATTAGGTGTAGATAGTTTTTCTTTTCATTTGGCCCTGAGGAATCGCCACAGATTATTCTTGAATACTAGGAGAGAAATATGTCGACCATTTAGGAGTAGAGCGCTTTTTTGACACACAACGGCCAGATAATCGCCTCCCCTTATTATTTTAACCAGACTGGGATTCTTACAGAATAAAACATATTTAGAGGATTCCCTCACCTGTGTTATCTTGCACATCCACCGTTACATCAACACGTACTAGGCACCTTACACCCACAGCACCTAAACTGCAAGGAACTAAAGATCTCCGGTAAAGAGCCCCTTTATGGGTGCCCATCGGGTATTGCAGCGCCAACCCGACGAGGAGCATGCCCATATGATGAAGCATGACACCTAGTTTGCTGGGTGTGTGAGGGCCCTAGTTCCGAAAGGAGGATTTCCCCCTCTTCCATGGAGGACAACCTATCCACGTGACATCACATAAACTTTCTTACTGTGTTCTTTGACCCACTGAGGAACTTCGTACTCACTTCTTGTGGATTGCGGTCTAAGTCAGCTTTCAAGCACTCTAATACTTTGTACTGGCTGTACTGGAAAAGATATAGTGTGAAATCTCAAAGTGGAATGCATTACAGGTGAAGGACAGCTGGACAGTTCATTCGTGCAAACCTCTGCCAGTTGCATCTCTTGTTCCCACAGGTGAATGAAGTTGGCAGTAAAAAAAGTGTTCAAGGTTGTTCATACAGTTGCATGAAGGAACATACCATGAAACCAGTAATAATAGCAAGTAACAGTTGTGCCGCTTTTCCTCGCACACCCAAAAACGATACAGCATGTCAGTAGTAGTCCAAACTTCTTTAACCATTGCTGGTTCCCTGAAAGCTACTGTAGCTTGTTTCCCAAGGGCAATTCCTTGTAATCGCCCCAATCTGTATGCCTTCACTTTCCCAGCATCTTTCATCCTGTTGGGTGACTGCAAACAGGTAGACCTAGACCCACTGAAGAGGCAGCATCCAATTGTAACATGTTGGTCACCTTGAGAAGTCTACAGCTCCAGGCTGGAAGCAGTTGCAGCATTAGTCTCTGCTAGTACTGCATGCCTTATCACTCTGCCACCAACTGCATATTGCACAATAGGCTATTCAAAGACAATTGGAACATGGCTGCTGAATAATTCAGTGACTTAAGTTTTCCATGCCCATGAAGCCAAGAATCATGTTTGTGGCCAGCCTGGCAGGAAGTGTAACTCTAGACTAGCAAAAAAATGTAGCAGGTGACCTAGGCACCTCACTCCTGCTCTGGGATTGGGTGGTATTTGTTTTCCCAGAACGACTCTTTAAAGATTGGAACGCTTTGGAGTCTGAGAGGTTAATTGGTTGGATAGGGTTAAAAATAGGACTGGAGGACCATGTCAGGGAAACATGGTGGCAAATGACCAGTTGTAGTGAGGATGTTGAGATTTTCATTCAAGCATTCATTTTGGTGCTGCTTAAAAAAGCATTGCAGTTCTGGATATTAATTGTCTTGCATCCGGAATTTTTTTTTTGGTTTCTGATACATTTCCTTTTGCACAGCAATGGATCGTTTTGCAGCCGTTTTGCAGGTCTGTTGTTTTTAGGATGCGCTTACCAGAAAGGTTAGGCTATCTGGTTTCAAAGCCATATTGCTGGCTCACCAAGAACACACCGGGGTCTTCAGCCTGCCCATTGCTTACTTACCATTGGTTTTTATTTGCTTTGTATTGGTGGGCTTTTCTTGTTTCAGCTTGTTAATCTCTCCCATGGAGCATAGATCTTTGCCATCTCTTCTAAGCTTCATCAGCTTGCTTTTAGGGAACACATTTTTTCTTTTCGTTTAAGCACTTTGAGAGTGCATGAATTTGCCAGCTGTCTCCCTTTATGCTTATGTACCCACATGCCACTTCCGTGTTACTGTCTCATTTAGGTGCTGCTCTGTCCTACTCCCCATGCTGCTCTAATTCGTCTTTTCTGTTCCTCGTATTGCTTCGCCCCCACACCTCCCAGTCTGCACCCTGCTCATCTGAGTTTAAAAAAAAATAAAAAAGTATGGTTCAAATCTGTTTTATTTCAGTGTTTTAAAGTAATAAAAACACACATTATGGCCAGACAAAAAAAAAGTTACGAGTAAAATAAAGGCAGCCAAAACATTATCGTAGCTATTTCCCCGTTTTTTAGGTCTCGGCCTGGCGAAAGCAGCGCATGCACTGCTCTGCCATGCAGAGGCCTTTTGGAATCCATGCGATTCCAGCGTGCGCGCGGGGAGACAAATGAGACAAAAGACGTGCATGCGGGGATTGGATGCATAACTGGCGGCGTGACACACACTGGGGACTTTTTTTTTTGCCACCAGTAAAGCATCCAGTCCCCGCGTGCCCATCAAGAGTGGGCAATCTTTATTTGTACTAGTCTGCTCATCATCCTGTGATTCTTGGCAAAATCACGTAAAGGATGTATTTGTGTCTGTCATACTCTGATCATTGAGGCATAGCATATCTCCTGAGTTAGTATCGTCGTCACTGAGTGGAGGCCATGCGTTCCAAAGTTGCATGTCCGATCCTTGTTGGTCGAGTAGCTGCAGTTGCTCTTTTTTTGCACACTAGTTTGCGTGTGATTTTCTCGCATGTTACGCACTCATCCGAGAAGAATACCGCAGCTGCTCCACTCTGGCGCGCACCTAACAATTCGACCTGGTTTTCAGCGCCTAGAAGCAGTCCCAGGCTGCCACAGGTGCTATACAAACAGCATATACCTTAACATAAACCAGCATAACAGAATAATGCTGAGATGGCATGCTTGTACCTTTCCAGCACTGGTGGCGATGCCCGGGCGGCTGCAGCGGATCACTGAAAAGATGCTAGTGGTACAGTGGTTGCCATGGGGGAAGAAAGCGCAAGAGCTTGCAGTGTTTGCCGCCTCATAGATCCGGGTGTGGGCCCTTTAATAGTAGAGCAAGTGCTGCTCCTCTGATAGGTCCCGGTGCCAGCTCTTACTGAAGGAGAGCCGTTGACACAGTACAGTGAACATTAAATCTCTGCAGCACCTTCCTGTGTGTCTTTCTGGCTTGTGCAGACTCCCCATGTACCAAAACTAGGAACTTTTGTTTACCTGGTTCTTTTACTAAAGGTTTTGCTTTACAAATGTAGTGATAATAAACCATTTGATTGTGTATGGTTTAAAAATAGTGCACAATACATGCAGTTATAAATGCCCGTGTGTACCTTGCACCATACATTCTTACACCAGGTGTTAACCCTCTGAGCTATCTTACGCGTTTACCAAGACAGAAGCAACATCCTCGCGTACGATATTTAAGTCAGGGTCACCAAACGTTTTTGTTTGAATAGCTGCAGTTGCGCTTTTTTTTTTTTTTTTTTGTGTGTTTGTTTTGCGTACTGGTTTGCATGCATTTTTCTCATTCTGTACCTTGTTGCTCGACACAGTAGTGAAGGTGTGTCTGAGGCAGGCGCATGTCCTCTCTCCAGTAGCGTAGCACGGTCCCTCCTGCAAGCAAGGGAAGTGACCCCTTTGACTGCTGTTGTTCACAATGGTAGGCTGTAGCAATTCAGGATTCAATGTGCCACTTAGGGCCCCAGTGCCCCTGCACCTGCTGCATCACTGACAGCCACGGCCCTGCTGTCAGACCATAGAACATATAATACAATGAGCTTCGAGATCCAGCACGCCTTCGAAATAGAGATCGTACAGGTGGAAATTGATTTTTCTAGAACAATTCTCACACTGTCACCTTTCACGAAAATGAGTCCAACACCCCTTACAGTAATCCGAGTTATGAATAGAGTCCCTGCTTTACTTTCGCTGCTGCCAGAGTCTGACAGACCGCGGAGCTGTTTCAAGGCGCTATAGGACAGAAACCTGCTCGCACATTTCTATCTGATATTCGACCCGCTGTATTTCTTGCAGGAAGGTATGCGTGTCCTCGCAAATGCCTCCTTTTCACAGATTTACCGCCTCTGCTGGATGTTTGTATTCTCG
Source organism: Triturus cristatus (assembly GCF_964204655.1). Taxonomy (NCBI): domain Eukaryota; kingdom Metazoa; phylum Chordata; class Amphibia; order Caudata; family Salamandridae; genus Triturus; species Triturus cristatus. Next base: position 458,037,773 of record NC_140595.1, on the reverse strand, counting down.
TGCAGCACCAGAGTCTTGCTATAGCGCCTCCTGCGGCAGTGCGACTTTCTCACAGTGACTATGAAAGGGTCATTAAGCCGTTCAGATTTCCTGCTCTTACACTCCTTGGCCGCTTTGCAGGGACTGCCCCTGAGGCACAGTAACATGTGTTGATACTAATTATAATTTTATAGGAAAGCAAATGAAGTACACAGACGTCAAATGATTGAGTGCCCCAAGGGTAAAGAAGCGCTTGCAGGGGGAGGGTCTGTATGTGAGTGAGTGAACAGAGAGGATACTGATGTGGAGGGGAGGGAAATGACATGCCGAAGTCGACTGTGAAGAGACCGCAATGGCGCATATAAACTCTGCTATGATGCATCAGCAAGTGTCCCCAGCAGAGCTCCAGTCCAGCCTGTGAGACCGTTTCACCCCCTTTAAGGGGCCGATTCCAAGGGGTGAGTGCAGGAGGGGCGGACGTTGACGGTGGTTATCAGAGTTGTCCCTGCCGGAAAGGGGACTAACGGATCGTTATTGGGCCCATTCTTGCATATTTTTAGGTCGAGCATTCGAGACGTCTTGTATATACTTATATGTTTATGTACTCTTTGGGCATCGGAGATCAGCCTTAGGACTTGTTTGCTTCCGCTCAGGGACTTTTCTTCTGTTCAACTGCCTCTATTATACTGTCTTCATAGAAAATGACCAGTAGATTTCAGTAAAATACCAGAATTGCTTTCTGCTGAGGGACTTTCTTTTTAAAAAAAAAAAAAAAAAATGTAACAACTGCCTCTATTTAAGTTTCTTGATAGAAAATGACCAACAGAGGTCAGTAAATTACCAGAATCACTTTAGTATTCTCTAGATTCCAGTCCATAGAAATTGTCTTTCACGAGCACCCGTAGACAGTAATATATTTTTCACATCTTTTATTTTCATTGATCTGACCACTGAAGGCCCTGATTTTATAATAAAAATAGAGCTTTGGACTACACCATTTCCCGCTGAAAGGCAATATTTCTCTCCATGTGTTCCCATACCTAGCGTGTCACGCAGCTTGATCCTTACTTTCCCTCCATGTTAAAGAACAGTAGATGTTTCAGCGCCCAGGCTAATGTGCTGCATAGCTAAATACATATAAGGTCCCAAAGGAGAGACCGATTGCATTGCAAATGCTTGTTTTTTAAGTGCCCTTGCACTATTTTAATGTAATCTAAAAATGTTTTTAATACCAGTCCATCTCTGACGGGTAGAAAAAAGTGTAGGCCCTAGTATGTTTGTACAATTGTTTGCTTAGTGTAATGAGGAGATTAGATTATCAGCCATGCCCTCTCAATGTGTTTAGGTTATGGGTGTGCATCCCCCGACGGTTTGTCACCTACACAGCTAATAATGTTTGGTTGCTGTCCATTGAGCACTGACCTCGGTTCTCTGAGCAGTTAATTTTGTTGTACTATTTGCTCTACAAAAGCACCATGCTTTCATTAGACACAGCTACGTATGCAAATAGAGCAGAGAGCAGCAAGCAGTCATTAGACTTTGTGATTTCCTCAGTGTGAAGCAAACTCTGCTCCACCACATAATGAGTTATACAGGAATTTCGGCACAGGGGTAGCAAAAGCAATGAAATACTATTTAACTGTTGGAATATTAAGAGAACTACAGTAAGTTGTTAGGATATTTTAATTTATTTTGATAGTTTTTTTGTATGCTTGGTCTTTTGATAATAAATCTTTAACCCAAGCACTCTTCTAAGTGATTACTAGTTGGTTGGCATACAGCCTCTTCTGGATTATTAACTAAATGTAATCCTATGTGCCTCGAATAAGCTTCTATGGCTCCATTATAAAGCATGTACAAGTGTGTATTGTCCATCTCTATAGGTTACATCTTATTCTACTTATGTGAAAGCTAACCATAATCACAATGAAATGAGGTCCTACACCTAGTATGTTGTTAAACTGTTAAAGAGAAGGTGCCTGTAGCTATGTCCCCAAGATCTTTCTTTCAGCTTTTAAGCTGTCTCCTTCACCCATTACTCCTTTCTAATTACCAGAGCACCTCACATTTACAGAAATGTATTGCTAAGCCAAGTTTGCACAAATATGCACTGCAACAGGCACTGCTCCTAATGTGAATGCACACAGTTAAACATGATGTGCATGCTTGCCCTATGCACCATTCCTGTAATATGAATGCAATAGTTTGCCACTAGTATCGTAAAAGCGCAACTATTTCAAAACTAATAAAGGTTATAAGGGTCTTAAAAGCATGTTAGTAGGTGGGAGAGGGGAAGAACAGTTCATGTAAGCTCGAGAGATGGGAAATCCAGTTCTTCCTTTAAGCCAGCTTCTGCCTTCACTGTTTTACAGTGGATGAGATGACCAACCATGACCCAATGAACTAATTGCAAGACTAATTTTGAATTCAAGTATGTTTACTTGGCATTACCTTCTAATTCTAAGGTCTGTAAAGCAAAGCCACTGCACAGAGAGGTTCTAGTTGCGCCTATTCATAACTGTTAGAATCAGCTCCATAAAACACTGTTTTGTTTGATCATTATTTTTACGCTTCCACAACAATTGGTAGAGTTGTGCTACATTGTAATACCTAACATGCACATCACAATACTTCAACATGCATACATACATGTGAGTTTAGGTATTTATTCAATCTCAAAATGACAATTAAATTATCTCTATTATGGAGCTTTTCTGTGTGTTCCTGTCCATTTGGAAGATGATCAGTGCTGATGGTTGCTTTTGTTAGTTTTGTTTTTATATGAACCGTCGCCACCCATACTCCACACGCAGTTAAGGGTAAACTCATTATTGAGGACATTCACTATCTGTGTGTTTTACCTTGTCTTAATAGGCGTACAGAAAATTGGCCAAGGAATACCACCCAGACAAGAATCCGAATGCGGGAGACAAGGTGAGATTAATGGGTGCTCATAATATATATAGATGTGCTTGGAGTCTAGTAAGACTCTAGCCCAGGCTTGCACACTGCCCAATGAGCAAACTCGAAATGCTGTTTGTAATACCTGGAGACACACTTGTTCCTTTTATTGTATGTGGTATTCACAATATGCATTGACATTGATGTTATATAAGAGTAGATTTGAATTGATATATTTTTTGAGTGCCTTTCAGAGCACACCTTAAAATCTCTGTATGCATGCAGTCTTAATGAAAGTTCAAATGGTTGAATTATGAAATTAGTGCTGGCATATAGATTTTGTCATTCATTTGAAAAGCTACTTAGATTACAAATGTCATAGTTTAGTCATCTGTTATTAAAGTGAAAATATTTTCCTTCCAGTTCAAAGAAATAAGTTTTGCATACGAAGTTCTTTCAAACCCGGAGAAAAGAGAGCTGTACGATCGCTATGGAGAGCAGGGGCTGCGAGAAGGCAGTGGTGGAACTGGAGGCATGGACGATATATTCTCCCATATATTCGGTGGTGGTTTATTCAGCTTTATGGGGGGACAGAATAGAAGTCGCAATGGAAGACGAAGAGGAGAAGACATGATGCACCCTCTCAAGTGAGTAATCTACCATTTAACGTTTGCTTAAAGAGGAATTTGTTTGTGGGATTTGCAGAGACAGCACTGTTGTATTATCTAACTGTTTGAGTAGAGTAACCGTTAAAACAGTTGCTGTGAACTGAATATTCTAGTAAATGTGGGAAGAGGAACATTGACTAGGGTAAGAATATGCCAAAAAATGATTGCGAATATTTCTATTTGTTTTAAAATAGAGGAATGAAAACAACCTGTGAGACAGCCTGGGAGTTCCTTTAAAAATAAATAAATCTGTGCCTCCCCTATCTTGTTTGTGTGTATAGATAGTTATGGTTTCAAAACCAAGTTATTCAGGCACACAGTTCTTATTGCATTTTAGTGGCTCCTTTTGAATAAGTGTTTATGGGATTCTACTTCATTCATGATATAGTAGGGATATTTGTTTGTGGCCTTTTGTCATTCTCTTTGGTGAAGGAGTAGAATGGTGTCTGTCGTTTCTTGAACGCTGAGGCATCTTTTTAAAGTGCTACCATCTATGTTCATATAGTCACAGCAGAAGCTGACAAAAGTGATGATCTCTCCTGCAATCAGGGAGGTAAGACCTAACTCGAGTCTCAATCTACAATGAGGATTTGGGTTGCCTAAGATTTAATAAATTGCAAATGTTTTGAGTAGTAACTTTTCCAATTTGTAGGTGATCCTGGTCTTAAAGGACAATGAGTTAAAGAGCAAGAGAGGAACTTACTGTTGCGCTTAGTCGTTAAGGGTCCAATTGACCATTCCTGGAGTTAACTGGAGAAGTGTTTCAGAGCTTTTGAATCCCATACTTCTAGTCTCCAGCTTTAAGTTGTGATTTTTCCAGTTGAATTTGTGGTCTACCAGAAGTATGAATAATTTGAAACCTGTTCAGTTAACAAAGTACCTAACAGCCATTTGAGAGTCAAAATAACATTCTAATTATCAGGTAGTTTGTTAGTGATATTGTAATTGTGTAAATGGTTTTAGCTGTTGCTGAAAGCCATTTGAGTCCGTGATAAAATTACCATGCACATGCTAGATAGCGTATCTTTTCCCAACTAAAATGTGGGGCATGTTCATCCGGATAGTGAAAGCTCTCTGGCAGGTTAGCTTTGTATAACAAAAATAATACAAGGGTTAAAATGCTGTCCCATTTAAAACCATTTGGCTGTGAGATGAGGCCCATCGGTTTTCTGATAAACGTATACATGGGATTTAATGTCACACCAGGCAGTTAGATTTAACTTTAATATTAGAACCCTTACGTTTTAAAACATGGGTAGCATAAAGCACCACAATCCTTGATTGTTGCCAGAACTTCTGCATAAAATGGAATAGATTACTTGTTCTCATTTGATGTCTTTGAAGGTGAAAAATTGACTTGCCTCATATAATTAATTAATAGATATTTCTCTCTTGTTATATGTATATAGTAGTCTCATAAGTCTTTTAAATTATTTATTTTTTTAATGACTGACAGCGGCAAGACCTTCCAATAGCCAGAACATACAGGAGTAATTTGACTTCGTTGACTGATACCGTTTACCCATGTTTCCTACTGTGGTTGATTGCATGTATATTGTGTATGTATGTATGTATGTGTACACATATATATAAAAATTTTTTTTAAAGAAACTTGTTTTCTTATTTCCAGAGCCCTAAGTGCATTGGGGGGAATGTTCTATAATTCATTTTCGCTGTTCAGATTAAGACGTCCTGCTTAAGTGATTAAATTGCCTTGGACTTTTATTATAAGTGCAATGGTAGATGATTAACATTTTATTTTTTGGTTTTGAGTACTGTGGCGTTTTGTTACAAATGTTTTGGATTTGTCATACATTGTATATTTTCATTTAACTGCTGTGTTGCGGGTGATGGTCACTTTCCATTCTTACAATTATTTTAAAGTTGTCACAGTAGCATAAGTCGGCTTCATGTATAATTGTGTAGTACGCAGTAGAATTAGAACCCATGAATAGGCATTTTGCAGTGGAAGATTGTATTACATTCTGCCGTTCAAGGAACAAAGGCCTAGGTTAAAGAAGTGAATAATTTTTCCAGCTGATTTTCATTGTTGTCCATTACATTGTTTTTATGGAATATCATAATAAAAGTCCAGTGAGTCTTCCTGCCATCTATTTTTTTTTATTTAACCGGGCATATGATAGTGTTAATTGGATACTATTGCACTAATTGCTTTTTTTGGCGGGGGTAGGGGTATTTATTTGTGTATATATAAGTGCCATCCAATAACGAGTAGATAGCCACACTGTTCTTGATTGCACTTTCATAGTTAACTTTTTATTATGGGTTTTTAGAACTATGGCAAGGAAGTGTTTGGATTTTGAATTTAGGGTTGACTCTTTGGATCCTAAATTAACTAGAATTAATGAAGCACCATCCAGCTTTCTCATTGAACTTTGATGCAAATGTGGTATAGTTGGTGTAATAAAAATTCAAAGCTTTCTACAGTTCATTGATGCGAATATTGTGCTGTGAATTAAAGAGATACATTTTAAACCACTTATCTTTAATTGTTGTTGCTATGCTAGCAATATTCTAGGAACAGGGTTAACACTGTATCCAAAAAGATGCTATGATGTGGTGATTGCTGGTCAGAAATTCTGTTGATTCACTGATAGAAATTGGATAATAGTCTCCTGAGCCGATTTTTCCCTTCCCATCTTTCTTTTGTTCCAGCAGGTTTCACTTGCCTATTTGGAGGCTAAATGTTCATTAGGGGTGTTGTGGTTGGTGCTTTTGAAGTTTTCAAACACGCTAAGAACTGGAAGGCTTGGTAGAAGTTGTATCCAGCTTAGCTTGTCTTAAGATATTTGGATTTTTGGCTTTGGGAACTGAGTTTAAAGAGGCCCAAGCGTATAGTTTGTTTCCTTACCTATATCTGAGTTAGCCGTACATTTGTATACAAACTTGTTGGAGTAATTTCTTTTCCTAATGTATGATCTATGATTAACTCAATACTTGTAGACCCTGTGAATTGGTTTTAGAGTTTTGAGAGAGTTCAACAGTTTCAGAATATTTTGTTTAAGCTATCATTTGGACCTTCTAATTGGTAAAGTAGGATGTTGAATTAATGGAACTGTTGAGTCTTAGGATTTACTAATTATGTCCTCGAAGCATTGTGAGGAGGCTCTTCCATTTCTATTTCTTGTGTTGTAAATGAGTGATCATTTTCCAGTAAAATGTTCTCTTTTTTTGGTTGACTGTAACATAATTTACAGTAACTAGAGGATTTTTAGTGGATTGTATAAGGTTTTGGAAATGCCTTTAAGTAAATTTCTTCTTATGAGGAGGGGGCATGGATTTGGAATGAGAAGGGAGCTATCAAAGAGACCCTGTGCCCCCCCCCCCCTGATTTATTTTTTAATTTTTTCTCTTCTCTCCCTCACCCCCCCCAAAAAGAATAAAGGTTACTGTTGCCCTGGTGTGTTTTCACACCCCTTAATGGTCATAAGCTGCTCATAGCCCCCAAAGGCTAGCTGGAGCCACTTTATGTAGTACTTTCCAGCGCGACTTCTATACCACTGTGATTTTGACTTCCCACTGGGTGACCGTTTGTAGAGGTCCAAAATCATGTGACACAGGGCTGGCCTAGGGAGTTGGCAGGGCTACTTTAGTAATGATGGAAATGCCATTGTTGTAATTGATCAAGTTTAAGCTCATTGGACGAAGTCTCCATGTGATGTTACTTTATTCAACAGTTTTTCAGGTTTGTTGACCACTGATATTTCTGCGAGTTGATGTGTTCTGTAAATCTGGTGTCATGTAGTCCTCATCTTTGCGGTTTTCATGCTGGCTGTAGTTAGTTGCCAATGTTATGTTAATTGATCCTTTTCTTTGGAATATTGGAAATAGATTTTGAATGACAGAAGCAGCATTTTTACAGTATTTTTATGTCCTCTGTAACCTCCAGATTGTTGGGGGATTTCCTTATACTGTTTAGTCTGTTTGCTTATATACTGTTAAAATCCTTTGTTGGCATCTGGGGAGAGTTGGCTTCCTAGTTGGGGAGAAGGCGCTTTTCTTGTTTTGTAATGGCACTTTTGTGCGAAGTCTTTTTTCATTATGTTTGTCAGCTGATGTAGTAATTGTTTTATCCATGAACAGGGCAATCGGGGAAGGGGTTTTTGGAAGCTCCTAAATAAGTGGGTCTTAATTGAAAAAAATGTATACCTATGGTAAACTGTTTTGAAGGGAAATACTGGTACTTCATTAAGTAGTCTACCAATAATGAGGTCTAAAATGTGGAGTGATTGTTTACCAGGGAGACATTATTTGAGACTTTGCCACTGGTCATTTATTCCGTGTTCTGACAGGTGATAAGCTGGTTAAAAAAAAAAAATGAATCTGAAATTTTCGATAGGCTCATACTAATTTTCCCCACTGCTTGTAAGATTAGATAATACAGTGTAGTTGCATCTTGGAGGTGTTAGACCTGTCAGCCCTTTGGGTGGTCCCTCCTCATCATTATTTATTTTGTCCCACTTTTGCCTCAAACCCTGTTTGAATTTTTCCTTTTTGGGAACCACCAGACTTTTTCGTGTTGCTGCAGATTCAGGGAGCCATTTTAGCTACCCCTGAAACTTCTGTCTGAGGGCCTGGAGCACAAGATGGTGGCCACCTGTGACATCACCAGCATCCACTGGAACCTACCAGCACCTTCCAGAACATTCCAGGAGATTCCAGAACTCTGTGACAGTTTGAGGCGGTTTAGAATGTTGGGAGGTTAAGACCGAGTGTTGGCAGTTGGAGCTGGCAGTTGGCACCTGACTGGTGAAGAGAGAGGAGCACAACAGTGAAGGAGGAAGGAGTGAAGCAGCAGGGGTGGAAACTTGTGCCTGGAGTGGGGTCCATAAACCCACCCTTGATACTTGTCCCTACTGATGGATCCCAGCCTATAGCCCTGTGTGGGAAGAAGACAGAAGAAACTTATCCTAAGGACCTGGACAGCAGGAACAGGCCTTAGAACCAAGAAAGCAGCAAGATCCTGACCTGGAAACTGGTTTCCCTGGAGTCCGGCGTCGAGTAGCCTGAGACCTGGAGCCCGAGGTGGAGAAGCGGCGCTGACTGAAGTAGCAGACGTCGTACCCGGAGCCGCCTGAGGTCGTGAGAGGGCGCCGACTGAGGTCGTGAGGAATACCAGAGGTCGAGGAGGGAGTGAACCGAGGTCGAGCGAGCGGCGTCATCGGAGGAGTGAAGTCCGCCCTCCGGAGTCGTCGGAGACCGAGGTAGAGGAGCACCGGAGGTCGGGAGTGAGGATCGCACTCCGGAGTCGCCCGGAACCTGTGTGGAGGAGCACCGGAGGTCGGGGGTGAGGATCGCACCCCGGAGTCGCCGGAAGTCGACCTCGAGGCCAGGCCGGCCGACGTCATCGGAGCCGAGAGCGCCATCCGACCGGAGCCGCCCGAAGTCGACATCGTGAAGAGACTGCCCGACGCCGTCGAATCGGAGGTCGAGATCGAACCGAGGCCACCGACATCGGACCGGAACCGCCTACCGGCGTCGTCAAAGAACTGACATTGTGCCGAGGCCGCCGAGACCGAACCGGAACCGCCTCACGGCGTCGACACGACTCCAGCGGCGTCGGAACATCAGAAAAAGGGCAGTAAGTGGAGTAGAGGGCGCCTAAGGCCCTGTGGAGACCTGAGAGACTGCTCTAAGGGGCTAGGGAGGTGCTGAAACCAACCTGACTGTGCCTGGGGTGAACTGGGACTAACCTAGAGAGGTTGTGTGGAGAGAGAAAGCCAGGGCACTGGTATTCCCCCCTTTGATCTACCTCAGCTTAGGCCTCAGCCTTGTCCCAGCCAGGGAGTAGCCCCCCCTCAAGCCTTCCACAACCCTACAAGCTGTGCCTGGGCCAAATCAGCCCTTAAGAATTGAAGTGTCATCTGATTACATGAGTGTTGCTGTATACTTTTAATTATTTATTGGGGGTACTGTATTTATTGAATTTTTACCTATTTATTGCTTCACTATATTTATAGGTCCACAGGACCTGATGGTGTACAATATTTATTGGTACAGTATTTATTGCCTCAAAGTATTTAATTGTCTGTATATATTGCACTGGTATTTATGCCCTGTTATTTATGATCACCCCTATTTATTTCATCAAACAGCCAATATTTATTTGACCTGCACTAATTGAAACTTGTATATTGTGATTGTCCTATTTATTTTTCCAATCAGCAACTAAGAGAAGAAGATAAAGAAAGAATATTTTCATAATTTTTACGGTGTAGAGTCGTTTTTGGAACGGATGCACGCATGGTTATTGTATGGGTATATTGTATGCTTAGCACTGCGCCTGTTTCCTGACCACTCGAGCCAAGCTACCACAGTGTGTCCGGAAGACCACCACCACCCTTTCAGAGTGGGAGTGTGGTTTTCCAACATAAATTGGTGTTCAGTGGTGGGATAGAGCTGTGCCTACATATACTCAACAATAACTGTGGGTAGTCCATAGGCCTACACCGGGAGTTTTCTCACAGCGGCCTTCCTAATTGTGGGTTTTTGTTTTTTTCCAAATTTACTCTGGTGGTGGGAGGAGGTATTATTAAAGGTACCCCCCTGCATTGTTACTGCACAAAACCTGTCCTCTAACCTGAGTGGGCGAGATGGAGTTTGTACTAGAAAATCTAGAAACGTACACTGTGGCCCAACTCAGGGAGTTTTGCCAGCGGGAGGGGGTGTACTGTCCCCCAGGAGCAAAGAAGGGTGCACTCCAAACCAGCTTAAGGGCTTGGGGGGAGGCACGCAGGGAAAGCAAGGCTGAGGAGGAAGACAGGGATGGAGAGCCTGACCCCGAGGGGGCTGAGATGTACCAACCTGAGGTGGGGAACCTGTCAGCAGGGCCCAGGACACTTTCTAGGAAGGGCAGCACTGTCTCTAGTGGGGGCTTATCCGAAGTGGAGTTAGCAGATCGGAGGGAGAAAAGACAGCTCACATGGGACTTAGCAAAGCTGGAGAAGGAGAAGGAGGAACAGAGGATGGCTCATGAGACGGAGAAACAGAAGATGGCTCATGAGATAAGACTGAAAGAGATAGAGCTTCAGATCTTAAGAATTGGGGCACCAACTGTTCCTAATGGTGGCAGCAAAGACCAAGAAATCACCAGGGAATCCAAACCTTACCTGCCAAAGGACATAGTAGCTAGCTATGGGGCGGGTGACGACATCGCCAAGTGGCTAGCAGCCTATGAGGTCTCGTTGAGGGCCCATGGGGTTCCAGTGAAGTATTGGGGAGGAGGATTGTATAGGTACATGCCTCCAGCTGGTAGGGATGCTTTATTGGCCCTCGAAGAGGATGAGCAGACCCACTACCCCACCATGAAACTGGCGCTCATCAGAAAGTTTGGACTAACACCTGAAAAGTACAGACAGAAGTTCAGGGGTAGTCACAAACTGGGCACACAGAATTGGGTGGACTTCCTGGACTATGCAAAGAAGGCACTGGAAGGTTGGATTCAGGGCAGTGAAGTAAGGAACTACGAGGAGCTGTTTGACCTAGTACTGAAGGAACACCTACTCGAGAAATGTTTCCCTGAACTGCGGCAACACCTGGTGGATAGCAAGCTGACCAGTCCCCGGAAGCTTGCTGAGGAGGCGGACATTTGGGCTAGTACCCGGGTGTCCACAAGGGGGACTGGAGGGGATACTCAAAAGGCCGGACAGGGCGCCCCCCTGAAGAAAGAGGGAGGGGAAAAGAAAAAGGAGTTCTCCAAAGGCCCCCAAAATAACTTCCAAGGGAAGGGAACAGGATTCACCTCTAAGGCTAACCCACCCAGAAACCCTAATCCTGGCCAGAGTCAGCAGCCAAGGGTTGTCCATTGCTACGAGTGCGGTGGCGTTGGACACTATAAAGGAGATCCGAAGTGTCAGAAACGATCACCCCCTCCCACTGGAGGAAAGCCCCCCGGAGTAGCTAGTGTAGTGCTCGGGGAGGAGATGCCCTTAACTAAGGGAAGGGAGTGGGCGGGTGTCACTCTAGTGTCCCTGGGAGAACGGGAGATGGTTCCTAAGATCCAGGTGCCCGCAAATACCGCAAAGTATGGGCAGTGGATCACCATCAACGGCCAAAGAGGGGAGGCTCTGAGACACAGGAGCCAGTATGACTATGGTGCGTAGCCAGCTGGTGTCTCCAGAGCAGGTTATTCCCGATGTACTCCACCCAGCCGCGATGGCTGACGGCAGAACAGGTCACTATCCCGTGGCCGAGGTTCCCTTTGAATGGGGGGGGGTTGCAGGTTCACTTCGAGTTGCCGTAAGCCCTGCCGTGCCAGTCGATTGTCTGCTGGGCAATGACATGGAGCACAACGCTTGGAAGGAGGTGGAATACCGGACTCACACCGAGATGCTGGGTACACCTGACTGGGCCTGTGTTAGCACAAGGTCCGCGACTACCCGAAGAGGGAGTTCATTCCGGCTGGAGCCTGGAACAAAGGCCCAGCCAGCTGCCAGTCAAGGGAAGAACCGAGGACAGGAGGAGCCTGCCTCGGCGTCTCCACCCCGTAGGACGGATAGGCCACCGGAGGTGGTGGGCCAGGAGTCTGCGGAGGGGGACGTTACCAACCTGGAGGACTTACCCATCCCGGCCGAGTGGCACGTGGAGGGAGGCCCGTCCAGGGAGGAATTCTGCCAGGGCCAGAGGGAGTGCCCTACCCTTGAGGGGCTGAGGCGACAGGCCGAAGCCCAGGCAGCAGGGAACGTTGAAGGGAACTACAGTGTTTACTGGGAGGATGGCCTCCTCTACAGTGAACCCAAGGCACCCCTACATGGATCGTCACGAGCCTTGGTAGTTCCTCAACGTTATCGAGCCTTCCTTTTGGAGTTGGCTCACGAGATACCATTGGCAGGACACCTGGGGCAAGACAAGACCTTCGCCCGTCTTGTCCCACACTTTTATTGGCCTCAGATGAAAGTGACGTCCGATACCTACTGCCGGACATGTGTGTCTTGCCAAGCCAGTGGGAAAACAGGGGTGAAGCTGAAAGCTCCCCTGGAACCACTTCCTGTCGTTAGCACCCCCTTTGAAAGGGTGGGCATCGACATTGTGGGTCCATTAGATCCACCAACTACAGCTGGTCACAGGTTTATCCTGGTTCTGGTGGATCATGCCACACGGTACCCAGAGGCAATACCTCTGAGGACCATTACAGCACCTGTTGTGGCTAGGGCCCTGATGGGAATCTTTACCCGAGTGGGTTTTCCCAAGGAGGTTGTGTCCGACAGGGGGACCAACTTCATGTCAGCATATATGCGGGCAATGTGGAAGGAGTGTGGAGTGACCTACTGGTTCACGACTCCTTACCACCCCCAGACCAATGGTCTGGTGGAGAGGTTTAACAAAACCTTGAAGGGCATGATCAGAAGTCTGCCTGAAAGCCTGCGGAGGAAATGGGACGTCCTCCTACCCTGTTTACTTTTTTCCTACAGGGAAGTGCCACAGAAGGGAGTGGGCTTCAGCCCCTTCGAGCTTCTGTATGGGCACCCTGTACGCGGACCTCTTAACCTGGTGAGAGACGGCTGGGAAAGAACTCCCAGAAAGCTCCCCCAGGATGTGGTGAGCTACATGCTGGCCTTCCGGAGCCAAATGGCTAAGCTGTGGAAGCAAGCTTCTGACAACTTGGAAGCCAGCCAAGCAGTGATGAAGGCGTGGTATGACCACAACGCTCACCCGGTGGAGTTGGAGCCTGGCCAGAAGGTGTGGGTGATCGAACCCGGAGAGCTTAGTGCCCTCCAGGATCGCTGGTCAGGACCCTTTGAGGTGTTGGAGAAGAAGGGTAAGGCTACCTACTTGGTGGACCTGAAGACTCCTCGTCAGCCCCTGCGGGTGCTGCATGCCAACCGCCTCAAACCCCACCACGAGAGGCCCGAAGTCATCTTGATGATGGTGACTGACGGAGGAGAGGACGTGGAAAGCGAGCCTCTCCCTGATCTGTTTGCGTCTCAGGAAAAGGATGGGTCGGTGGAGGGAGTGATTCTCTCCCCATCTCTAACTCCTGAACAGCAGGAGGACTGTCGCCAGGCCCTGGGGCAGTACTCTGCGTTGTTCTCCCTTGTCCCGGGTAGGACTCACCTGTGCGTCCATGACGTGGACACAGGAGACAGCCCACCTGTGAAGTCCAAGATCTACCGGATGTCAGACAAGGTGAAGGCCAGCATTCATAGTGAAGTCACTAAGATGCTGGAGCTAGGAGTGATTGAACCTTCTAGCAGCCCCTGGTCTAGTCCGGTGGTGTTAGTACCGAAAGCTGCACCACCGGGTGCCCAACCAGAACTGAGGTTCTGTGTGGACTACCGGGGACTGAATTCAGTGACAAAAACTGATGCTCATCCGATCCCTAGGGCGGATGAATTAATTGACCGGCTGGGAGCTGCCCAATATCTAAGTACCTTTGACCTTACTTCGGGGTACTGGCAGATCTCTTTGACTGATGGAGCAAGGGAAAGGTCAGCCTTCTCCACGCCCAATGGCCACTACCAGTTCTGTGTGATGCCCTTTGGGCTCAAGAACGCACCTGCCACGTTTCAGCGCCTGGTAAACCAGATCCTCACCGGAATGGAGAGTTTCTCTGCTGCTTATCTGGATGACATAGCCGTCTTCAGTAACAGCTGGGAGGATCACTTGCGTCACCTGAAAGCTGTTCTCCAGGCCCTGAGACAAGCTGGATTGACGATCAAGGCCAGCAAGTGCCAGATCGGGCAGGGGTCGGTAGTGTACCTTGGACACTTGGTGGGTAGGGGAGCGGTGCAACCCCTCCAGGCGAAGATCGAGGCCATCATGGCCTGGGAACCCCCCAAGACACAGACTGAGGTCCGAGCATTTTTGGGCCTCACGGGATACTATCGCCGCTTCGTGAAGGGGTACGGTACCATCGTAGCCCCTCTCACGGAGCTCACGTCCAAGAAAGAACCTCGACGGGTAGTCTGGACGGAGGCTTGTCAGCAAGCCTTTGAGAAATTGAAGAAAGCCATGTGCGAGGCCCCGGTCTTAAGGGCCCCAGACTTTTCCAAGAAGTTCATTGTCCAGACAGATGCATCAGAACATGGCATTGGGGCAGTGTTATCGCAACTCAACGAAGAGGGTCTGGATCAACCCGTGGTCTTCCTATCCAGGAGACTACTTCCCAGGGAACAGAAGTGGAGTGCAATAGAGCGTGAAGCCTTTGCAGTGGTATGGGCTCTGAAGAAGTTGCGGCCATACCTGTTTGGCTCGCACTTCCTAGTTCAGACCGACCACCGACCCCTTCGTTGGCTGATGCAAATGAAGGGGGAGAATCCCAAGTTGTTGAGGTGGTCTATTTCCCTACAGGGGATGGACTTTCAGGTGGAACATCGGCCTGGAGTGGACCACGCCAATGCAGACGGTCTCTCAAGGTATTTCCGCCTTAGTGATGAGAACTCCCAAGGGGTTGGGTAGCTCTCCCCACTTTCAGCTGGGGGGGACGCGTGTTAGACCTGTCAGCCCTTTGGGTGGTCCCTCCTCATCATTATTTATTTTGTCCCACTTTTGCCTCAAACCCTGTTTGAATTTTTCCTTTTTGGGAACCACCAGACTTTTTCGTGTTGCTGCAGATTCAGGGAGCCATTTTAGCTACCCCTGAAACTTCTGTCTGAGGGCCTGGAGCACAAGATGGTGGCCACCTGTGACATCACCAGCATCCACTGGAACCTACCAGCACCTTCCAGAACATTCCAGGAGATTCCAGAACTCTGTGACAGTTGGAGACCGTTTAGAATGTTGGGAGGATAAGAGAGGCAGTTGGCAGTTGGAGCTGGCAGTTGGCACCTGACTGGTGAAGAGAGAGGAGCACAACAGTGAAGGAGGAAGGAGTGAAGCAGCAGGGGTGGAAACTTGTGCCTGGAGTGGGGTCCATAAACCCACCCTTGATACTTGTCCCTACTGATGGATCCCAGCCTATAGCCCTGTGTGGGAGGAAGACAGAAGAAACTTATCCTAAGGACCTGGACAGCAGGAACAGGCCTTAGAACCAAGAAAACAGCAAGATTCTGACCTGAGAACTGGTTTCCCTGGAGTCCGGCGTCGAGTAGCCTGAAGACCTGGAGCCCGAGGTGGAGAAGCGGCGCTGACTGAAGTAGCAGACGTCGTACCCGGAGCCGCCTGAGGTCGTGAGAGGGCGCCGACGGAGGTCGTGAGGAATACCAGAGGTCGAGGAGGAAGTGAACCGAGGTCGAGCGAGCGGCGTCATCGGAGGAGTGAAGTCCGCCCTCCGGAGTCGTCGAAGACCGAGGTAGAGGAGCACCGGAGGTCGGGAGTGAGGATCGCACTCCGGAGTCGCCCGGAGCCTGTGAGGAGGAGCACCGGAGGTCGGGGGTGAGGATCGCACCCCGGAGTCGCCGGAAGTCGACATCGAGGCCAGGCCGGCCGACGTCATCGGAGCCGAGAGCGCCATCGGACCGGAGCCGCCCGAAGTCGACATCGTGAAGAGACTGCCCGACGCCGTCGAATCGGAGGTCGAGATCGAACCGAGGCCACCGACATCGGACCGGAACCGCCTGCCGGCGTCGTCAAAGAACTGACATTGTGCCGAGGCCGCCGAGACCGAACCGGAACCGCCTCACGGCGTCGACACGACTCCAGCGGCGTCGGAACATCAGAAAAAGGGCAGTAAGTGGAGTAGAGGGCGCCTAAGGCCCTGTGGAGACCTGAGAGACTGCTCTAAGGGGCTAGGGAGGTGCTGAAACCCACCTGACTGTGCCTGGGGTGAACTGGGACTAACCTAGAGAGGTTGTGTGGAGAAGGAAAGCCAGGGCACTGGTATTCCCCCCTTTGATCTACCTCAGATTAGGCCTCAGCCTTGTCCCAGCCAGGGAGTAGCCCCCCTCAAGCCTTCCACAACCCTACAAGCTGTGCCTGGGCCATATCAGCCCTTAAGAATGGAAGTGTCATCTGATTATATGAGGGTTGCTGTATACTTTTAATTATTTATTGGGGGTACTGTATTTATTGGATTTTTATCTATTTATTGCTGCACTATATTTATAGGTCCACAGGACTTGATGGTGTACAATATTTATTGGTACAGTATTTATTGCCTCAAAGTATTTAATTGTCTGTATATATTGCACTTGTATTTATGCCCTGTTATTTATGATCACCCCTATTTATTTCATCAAACAGCCAATATTTATTTGACCTGCACTAATTGAAACTTGTATATTGTGATTGACCTATTTATTTTTCCAATCAGCAACTAAGAGAAAAAGATAAAGAAAGAATATTTTCATAATTTTTACGGTGTAGAGTCGTTTTTGGAACGGATGCACGCATGGTTATTGTATGGGTATATTGTATGCTTAGCACTGCGCCTGTTTCCTGACCACTCGAGCCAAGCTACCACAGTGTGTTCGGGGAGTCCACCACCACCCTTTCCAGTGTGGGAGTGGTTTTCCAACACTCTCCCTCTCTTTCTCACTCTTTCTCTCTCTCTCTCTCTCTCTCTCCTTTGCTGGACGCATGACGCACCATCCTATTTTTCTTTTTGTCTTGCAGG